>NW_027210831.1:320000-547885 GCF_029030835.1 Brachyistius frenatus | reverse complement strand
AGTGCAGCGGTCCTTGGCGTCTCACAGGGATTTTTAGGCCCTAAAACATTAACATTAACAGGGTTAAGGACAAACTGCTTGGTTAAGATGAGGAAAAGATCATGGTTTGGGTTACGAAAAGAAATCCACATTGAATTTTACTCTACAATGAAGTTGGCTGAGAGTTCTGGGTTTATTTCAACACAGTATATTGTATCTTAGCCTAACAGTATCTGTGTCTAGGCGACTAACAGATTATCAACAGCAAAGGAAGAAAAAGTACTGAACCCCCTTGAATGTGTGTGTGTGTGTGTGTGTGTGTGTGTGTGTGTGTGTGTGTGTGTGTGTGTGTGTGTGTGTGTGTGTGTGTGTGTGTGTGTGTGTGTGTGTTTGGGATAAAGTGGCATAGACAGGAATAAAAGGTGGAAGTTGGAACAGTTAAGAAAGCCTATTGCATGCAGTTTACCTTTCCAGATCCTTGGCTCCAAACTGTGAGTGTCTTTACTCCAGCCTCACTTGTAGCGGGTAACTTCCTGTCCGGGCCACCTCTGCATTGATGAGAAAAGGCAGAGACATGGAGGTGGGAAACACGTCTTCCCAAGTTACCCACAAGGCCACTTTTCTAAAAGGGGATGCCGGTAACAAATGTTTCTGTGAGGTATTCATAATGTCTCTGACAAGGTGCAGCTTGAGGTTGCTTCCTGCACCTAAACTACAAATTGTGGTGGATGTCTTTACTCTGGTGAGAAGAAACAGCAAAGACTTAATGTATTTAAGATGGCTTAATAAATGTTCGAAGGCAATACAAAGTCACACTTACAAGTATGGATCAGTGCTGTGTTTGAACTGACTGACCAGGAGGAACAGAACCCAGGACGTATTTCTACCAAAGTGTGAATTGTGTACGTGACTAGACATAAGTTGTCTAGACTATTCGTTTTTGTGGTTAGGTATGTCTAGGTGTTGCTGCCTATGTCTGGGCGCTGCTGTTTACGTGTAAGGTCAGATGAAGTTTGCTGTATGTGCAAAATCAGATTAGGACATGCATGAACAGTGGAAAATTATCAACGACAGGTCAACAACATGAAAGGGACAATGAGTTCATAAGCACATACAGTAAGGATGAACAGTATAAGAATGAACATTAAATCAATGGTTATAGGTAATTTTCCCTCACAAATGAAAACTGGGTTGATTAAGACTTTTCTCATCGATTATAGCTTAGTCAACCAATTAGGAGCAGCCTATTTTACCACCATCTATTGGATTTCAAGATGGATTTTCAAGATTTAGCAGGCCAAATGCCCTTTATTGAAATGTTAAAGAAAGTATAACAAATAATGTATGGATCTGCTCAGAAACGTCCTAGGTCCTTCCTTGGCCCACGCTACACTCTGCCAATAAATTTCATGAAAATCGGGCTGGCTGTTTTTTCCTAATCCTGCTGACAATCAAAGAAACAAAACATAACTTCACCGGTGGAGGGATTGGCTCCAACAGCAGCAAAGAAGTGGGGAGTTTGTCTGCAGGAGTGTTTAAGTAAACCAAAGCTCTGTTACAATGCATCATATGAAGTGTAGGATATTATATTCAGCAGTAGTATTTGTAAGATTATATTGTGATTTGAGTGAAGAGATATATAATCCCGCCATGGCAAATAACAAAATGGTTAGTTTAATGACTTCATCTGTTTAGATGTGTTTATCGAGGATGAAGATATACCTGCATGATGGAGAATCTCTTGAGTGTTGTTCAACTAAAAAAGAAAGCAATTTTAAAATCAAATTCAAAGTGACAGCATGGAGACAATCCTGCCACTGGCTGTGTTGGGCTGCTTTTAAGTCTCAGTCTGTTCCTGATTGACTGTCACAAAACCTGGAATAATTACATTTCTCCTGCATTTATTTAGACATCTTCAAAAAAGTTAAACCCCGGAGTGCATGTTGGTTTTGTATTCAAACCGGTGGAGAAATGTGCTGTTAGAGGTCAAGGTCCACAACAGGTGTGTTTCCATCCGGATGTTTTTACACGCAGTTTCCACTGGCGTAACGATAATCCACCTTCTTGAATAAATGATGACGTGCATGAAGCGTGTAAATTCAACATCGACTGAGGCTCCACTTAAAGGCACCAGCTGGGGAATTATCTCCACTAGCTGTTCCTCTCAACGAACCAACTCCTAATATTCACGTAAAGGTAGCGAATGGTAAAAAAAAGGACTGAAAAAAAGGAAAAGCTCAGAGATATATGATTCAGTCAAGTGTTATATGATACACTTTTAGTTTGCATGACTGATACCAATCTAGTTTTTTTTTATTCTGTCATTCTTAATACTTTAATTAGGATTACCATATTTTTAATTAGTCTTTATCTTTAATACCTAAATCCCATTTTCCATTTCCTGTCTCTGCCACCAGATTGGAAATGAAGGTTTGAAATGAATAGATCCCCACTGCTGTGTATACAGTAAACCATCCTTTCACATGACAGCTCCAATCAGCTGTGAGAATAGCGTTCTAGAATGTAAAATAGGAAGCAAACAGCGGTTTAAAGTGCCCCTTACGTATCCTGTTTGATGTGCTTTTGGAAACCTATTCACACACTCTAACAACCATCCAAATGAAAGCATAGTTTTCTCTAAACATAAACCAGCACCCCCTCCCCCCTCCCCCTTTCCACACAGGACATGGCTTTTTTCATTCAGTTGCTTGGTAATCGATGCTCCTCATGCGGAAGCCTAGCTCAGCCTTTGGTCCTTTGGTCACCAGAGGCAACAGTGTAAAACAGAAGGAGCTATGGGAACAAAGTATTCCAGCCTGAGCTCAGTGGATGCCTGCCGAGTCCTCCAATTTGCCAAATTTGATCCCTGTTCCCGTCTCAGTCCAACCACCGCTCTTTAGAGCCGCATAAATGACTTCAGGTAATTTTTAAATCCTCATTTTCTTCCTCCTCTCCCTCCCTCCTGGCAGTGGATATCTGTCAGCAGGTTAATGTCTTTCTGCTCTGTGCTTTGTACACTTAAACCCATCTATCCATCCATGACTTCTGCCTCCCCCTCCTCTGTTTCCAATGTTGATAGTGTTCCTCAGAGAATGTCTGACAGGAAACAAACACTTCTGTTTCAAAGCCTTCGGGGTTTACCCTCTTTCTCTCAATGATGCACGATTAGATTTACTTAAAAAATTAGACTCCATTTCTTCCGCGGATTGGATTCCCTTGCGAATCACTCCAAACTCAATCCACATCTCAGCAGTTTTAACATAAGTGCTGAGTTTATTCAGATACAATGTTGTGCATGTTAGATTGTTCAACTACAAATAATCTTAAAGTCGGAAACAGACAATCTGTTTTCATTTACTGTCTAGATCTATTTTTCAGAGCTCACTGTCACCTGAGATAACCTGTCAGTCAGTGGCTTTTTCTTTGGTCTTTATTTATGTGTTAATGTATCATAGCTATTGCTCTTAATGCTAACAACAGAGAGTGAATTATTCTACCTGGGCCAAGGTTGCCAAGAAGGCAGCAAGACCCCCAATCTGACACAGCCCCAACAAAAATGCATGAGAAATAACAAAACATCTTAGTGTCTGAAGAATAACTCCATACTATAACTCACACCATCTGTAACTTCCAAAAAACCCTGGCAAATATTGAACCTCATCTCTCTGCTGCTTCTCTTACAATGATGTAACACATTTGAGCTTTCATCAGGGGCCAAAACTTCTTTACACACATTTCAACCTTTTTTCGAGTGTCACATTCTAAAGTGACAAACTACAGGAAATACTGGGTCACCTGGATAAAACTAATGCTGTCTAATTCTGGTTTAGTTTGTGTTGTTAAAGCAACCTGTTGATTTGGTCACTTTAACTAAGTACGTTGCAGTGGTGGCCATTATTTAGCAAACCTAATTGAAAGAAGCGGGGTGGACAAATTGAAAGAAACATCTGTCAGGATGTAATGCATGTACCAGTCAGGGTTTTTCCTAACATTTTTCAAAGATTCCTGATACAGTATTCTCTCTTATTCTCTCCTCTGCAGAGGTTCATGCTTTAGTCAGGCGTCGGGCGGGGGTACAAAAACTGTGGACATCCCCTTAGTCTGGGGCTCTTTTTCTTGATTTGGTCTTGGCCCCTAAGTTCCAGTGACATGACTTTATTCATATACGAGGGACAATCAGAGTTCAGAGACTGCTACTGATGCACGTGAATGGGGCACAGCACTGTGACGTGCACAGAGGAAGCTACTGTATAACCTGCATGAGTAAATACTCCAAGTTACATTGTTAAATCCACATCAGCACCTGAGTTACACACCTTTTTGTGATCACAAGTATGTTTGCTTTTCAACATGAAACTTGAGCAAAGAGCACCCTTCAAATTTGATGTCCATTTCTATTGGAATAGCAGGAGAGTAAGCCACATGCAGCTAAATCTGGGGAGTAGGATATTGGTGACCAACGATTGCGTTATAGTCGAGAAACCTGAGTGGGCACGTTGTCATGTGAGAAAAACCGAGGTGCCATCGCGCCACAGTTCAAGGTGTTTGTAACAAATGTTTTCCGTCAGACACCTCAGAACGTCACAGTAGAAATCATTATTGATAGTCTGACACTCGGGAACAAATTCATGGTGCACAATCCCCTGGATGTCAAAGAAAACCCACCTGACCTGACATGCCTTCTTCTGTCTTGAACAGGGACATTCTGCGCCTTGGAAAAGTGAATGTACCTCAAAGCACCAGCTAATTGCTTCATTGCTGTAGACTTTCTGAGGCCTTTCAAGGTCATACAATAATGTGTAACTTATATGCTATTTTTGATCAAGTGACTGGAATACTTTATCACAAAAGTGGTAGCTTCCCCTGGTCCGTTCACGACGCTGTTCTGTTCAGGAGCCGTCTCAGCACTTTTTGATCCCCTCCTGTATGGTATAACCTTTCATTCAAGTCAAATGCAATTCAAAGTGCTTTACAAATGATTGACAGATGCAAAGCATAGTAATATGGATCAAAAATACATATTAAATACTCAAGAGAAAACAGGGTGACTTGTAAAATGTAAATTAATAGAAATAGGAAATAGATTAAAAGGAAAGTGTTTTTACTTTAGAATAATTATTTGAATAATACAGCAATAAAAGAGAAGTAAATGGTTTGAGAAAAGTTGAGAGAATGAAAGACAAGTAAAAATGGTAAAACACTACGTATTCAATAGTTTATAATAAATGGATTAACAGAGTGAAATGTTAATTACAATTGTACTGGACCACACTCCTCTCTGGAAATTAACATTAGCAGTAACAGCTGCATGAAAGAAAGGCAGCTGAGCAAAGTTCCTCCTTCTCTTAAAGATGCTGTAAAGCAAATTCCAAGATTTGCTTCTCGGTACATTATATACGTGTGAAATGAGTTGCTGAAAGCATGTACAAAGCTTTTAAACTTTGTCGCACTGAAATGTGGAGTTAGACCATTAAACAGTTTCTCACCCATCTTCAGCTCAGGTTTTTTTAGGCGGGGTTAAAACCTAACCTATCTACGTCATAACAACCTATCTACGTCACAACAACCTATCTATGTCACATCAACCTATCTACATCACAACAACCTATCTACGTCAGATCACAGACGGTTTCTATAACCTTCTGCGTGGCTCCTCCTCTCACACGGTGAAACACTGTAAAAGCCTGGAGCTCATTTACATAAGAGGTCATCCCACTGGACTTCAGTTCTACTCCTGCTGTAGTCAGATAGTTATTGTACATCAGCTAGCTGCTACAGGACGTCTCCCTCCACCTGCAAGTGAATCTTTGCTGGAAGCAAGAACCTCCAAAGCAGCGCTGCATCGTTGTTTAAATGTCCTACTGATGAAGAAAGGAAAAAGAGGAGGATTGATTTCATGAAGAGCTAAAGGAGACTTTAGGATTAACACCAACAGACGCATCTGCAGGGACCATTTCACGACGGATAGTTTCAACTTGGACCGGAGACGGAGTTCACAGATGCACCGCTTCTCCTGCAGCGCCGAGCGGATCAGAGTTTCACCCTCACGGTCGTTCATCTTCCGCTCACACCGGCACCGTCCACCGCCGCCCGACCGGACCGGACCACGCCGCCGGACCGCCGGCAGTCTCCGCCGCTACCATCGGTAGTCTCGTCCACCACCGCCAGCAGTTCACCACTCAGTGTAAGTTCTGTGTGCTTGTTATAATTATACTAGATAACTTTTCCACAGTAACTCTGCTATATTTAGTCCGCGGTGCAAACCACTAATGTGATTTTATTCGGTGTAGAATAACTTTATTTTGGTGAAATGGGAGCTAATGTGTTAATTAGCTTCTATTGAGCTCGTAGCAGAGTTCAGAGGAAAATGCTTCAATAACCACAGATTGTTTTATGCGTCTCAATAAAGCTCCGATAAGGAACTCTAATATATGTAACTCTGTGTTTTACATGTCGGGGTGATGGTGAACATGGACCAGAGGACATCTAGACCTCCTGATTAATGAGGATTGTTGTTGTTGTTGTACTCCGGTGTAACGTTACAATCACCAACCCTCTCAGTTACATGTACCGGTACCGGTCCGGATAAACGAACCCGACTACATGTGGAGGAAGCTGCAGAGAGGAGGAGGAGGTGGAGGAGGTGGAGGGACATCAGTGGAAGAGAAAGACTGTCTGTTAGACCTGAGCAGGTTGAACGTTTGAATTGACTTTAATTGATGTGATGTAATGAATTGATGTGATGTGATGTAATGAATTGATGTGATGTAATGAATTGATGTGATGTAATGAATTGATGTGATGTGATGTGATGTAATGAATTGATGTGATGTAATGAATTGATGTGATGTAATGAATTGATGTGATGTGATGTAATGAATTGATGTGATGTAATGAATTGATGTGATGTGATGTAATGAATTGATGTGATGTGATGTAATTAATTGATGTGATGTGATGTAATGAATCGATGTGATGTAATGAATTGATGTGATGTGATGTAATGAATTGATGTGATGTAATGAATTAACATGTGATGTAATGAATTGATGTGATATAATGAATTGATGTGATATAATGAATTGATGTGATGTGATGTAATGAATTAACATGTGATGTAATGAATTGATGTGATGTAATGAATTGATGTGATATAATGAATTGATGTGATGTAATGCAGCGTTGTTCATGTTTCAGTCGTTACAGAACTAAATCAACTCCTCCTCTCTTATTATCTCCACTATTGTAATTCAGGTGCATTAGAAGTAGTTGGAGACTCACTGTCTGCTGTCTCTGGTGTCCAGTTTGACTCCTGTGTTACAGCTCAGGGGGACAAGCTTCATTTATATGCATCTGTATGTTTCACTCATTGAACAAATGCATTCTGATTCTGTTCTGTTTTCATAAAGCAGGCTGCTCCGTCCACCAGAGAGACAGAGGACCAGTGGGACATCATGTATAAAGTCACCGAGAGGTTGGATGTCAGACGAACCGCTTAGTGTGGAAAAGAACTGCAGCCACAGGACTGTCATACTGAACACCTTCCAGCGAGGGGGCGGAGCTTCAGCTCCTTCAGGACACGCCCCCCCAGTCTCAGAGCAGAGAAGACTGATGATTTTCTCACCATTTCAAACCCTAATTTAACAAACTTGTCGGTGTTTTATTTCATTCAAATTTGGATGGGTAGTTAACAACCCATACTTCTGTGGTGTGATGAACTTAAAACTAATTTTCATTTCTACTTTACAGCATCTTTAAGCTGTCTGGTTTTCTTTTTTAGAAAACCTGTTGGCCATGTGGTAAATAAGCAAGTCCATTTCATTACACTCAATTTTGGTCTGTTTATGTGATGTACTTCTACTTCCTGGCACAATGTCATTACTATAGCAACCACTGTGGATAAGACATAATGAGGGGCTGCCAACTGGACAAACAGAGCGAACCTGATGACTTGCAATATAAAATACAGATATTCAATCGTAAGGACTGGATTCTTATTGGATGCGCAAAAAAAATTATTTGGACTGACGGTTTGAACATCAGACTGAGTGATTCCAGAGACATAAATAGCCAATCAGGCTATCAACATGAATTTCTAAATCATAAAATTTTATTAAATGTGCTTCCTGGTAAAATACGGTGCAAACACCACAAAAGACACCGAATATTCTGCCAACTATTCAAATGTCATAATTTAAAACCAAATGATCTGACAATGATGAAAAAAAAAAAATCTAACCTTAAACCTGTAGTAAGTGATTTCTCTAGCCTCTTGCGCACAGTTAAAAAAAAGCTTAAACATTACGCTGGCATACCATCTCCTTTTCATAATGACGATATGGTGAACGTGTTTGCTGACAGCCTATTATACCAGCCAGCAGCTAAAAAACACATTCAGTATCTTTGAGACAAAGCAAGACCCGTTACCTTGAAATAAACCTCAAAACGTATGTAATTCATTTGATGTTTGACAAGATCATTAATATGATTTAATCACTATACTATAGAGTCAGTGAGCTCTGAGGAACGCTATCAACATTGGAAACAGAGGAGAGGAAGGCAGAACTCATGGACGGATAGATGGGTTTAAGTGTGCAAAGCATGGAGCAGAAAGACCTTAACCTGCTGACAGATATCCACTGGCAGGAGGGAGAGGAGGAACAGAGTAATATTATTGAATTTCCATTTTTTTTCAGTGTTCTTAATGAAGTCGCTGTGGCACAACATTTTTGTGCAGAGTTGAGCTTGTTGATTGGAGAGATTATCTCCTGGAACGTCGTGGTGATCTTTTCCACCCGCTATCTCTTTAATTCCTGGACTCCAGAACACAGTCTGCCTAACAGCTCTTGGCCTGCACGGAGCCTTGACCTAAAACCCATCCAGTACCTGTGAGATGAACTGGACCCCCGAATGGGAGCCAGACCTTATCATCCAAGATCAGTGTGCCTGACTCACCTTACTGAGGCTCTGATATGTGAATGCGAGCAAATCCCTGCAGGAGGTTCAGCATCTGCTGGAAACACTCAAACCAGCAGAGTGGAGAGCGTCACAGCAGAAAGTTAATGAGTATATGGTCATTTCATACTCTGTGGGTGCCGTTTAGGGACCAGTTATTCCTGTAGTTTGGACCTCTGTGTCTTCCTCCATGATTTTTATATAAGATATAGACTTCATTTCACTTTGTTTTTTACTTATCCTCCAGCAGAGACTGGTTGATGCGCATAAGCCTTGCACTTGTACTTATAAGATAGGACAATAAACCTTACTATCGCTTGGAATTATGTTTTCATTTTGATTTGCTCCCCAGTCCGTTTGACACTGTTGCAGGTAAAATAAGGCTAAAACTGTCATACATGTTATGAAAATAATTGTTGCAAAAAAAACCAAAAAAAATACATGTCATGAAAATACATCTAAGAACACATTAATTAAATGGAACACACACATGTAATTAGAGTCAGATCTTCCCATGCGATCCCTTTCAACTTTTGGAAAATTTTGGCAATTTTTTTATTTAAAAAAAAAAAATCTGAATTAACATATAAAGTTGATAACCAACGTCGTAGTACTGATTATCTCTGACTGCAAGTTTCTGCTTTGTTGAGCCAGCTCAGACACAGAAACCCTGGAAATGTTGAACTTGCTGCATAGCACACATATACCTCTGGTATACAGTAAATCCATGCATTTATTTATGTTTGTGTTTATGAGTGTGTATTTTCACTGTCCCTCATGTTGTGGCATGTTGACACATGTTGGGCAAAAATATGTGCTCTGTCTCCTTCTGGGACTGTTTTCATGTTTTCCCTGAGTTCATTGTTTTTTACTTCAGTAAAGTTGAGTGAGTGGTTCGTGCAGTAAACTGCCTCATCAAGCAGCAGATGAAAAATACAGCAGCAGTCATTAGATGCAAAGCTGTTTGTTCTTTCACCTCATCAGGTTCTGGAGCAGCAACTGAAACAGTTGCTATACATCTGTTATGAGGTGTGCTTTATAAACGGACCCCAATGCAGACACACAGCAAAGTCTCTTTGGAACCAGGTATTTATTTCTCCCAGGCAGAGATAACAAACGGGAAACACACCAAATGTCTAAGTCCAACAGGGAGGAAGAAAACTCTTCTTCCTCTGATGTCCTCTCCAGCACTGAGGAGAAACTCCGTCCACAACGCGGACGGCTGTGATCGCTGACACGAACCAGTCTCTGGAGTCCGATGCGCGTGCACACGCTATTACGATTCAAGCCGGAAGTTGGCTGGCAGGCAGGCAGAACGCAGCGGGGGCGTGGCTCCACTGGGGGAATCCCGAGGTCCTCCACAAGCGCAGCAGATAGGCAGGATGGACTGTGTGACACCCGAGGCTCTACACAGGATTGCCAAGCCTTCAACAGCTGATCTCCTCGTTCAGGTGAATGGTGGAAACAGATGGGGAGTCAGAACCGGAATTTCTCAGGCAATGACAGACTTACGGGATGGGATGTCGGGTAGGTTTAACGGATGGACTGGCGAAGAGCTGACGGGAGATCTGGGTATTTAATCCAGCTGGAGGTGATCAGTGGAATTGGCTCCAGCTGGATCTCTGGAGAAGGTGCTTGAGTGGGCGGAGCTTGGAGGAGGGTACTGCAGCAGAGAAAACAAACAGAAGCACATGGCACAACAATAACAAACAGACAGGTGAATGACCACACACATGAGGAGGGGAGATCTAGGGTAAAACAGAGGAAAACACACTAGGATCAGACAGGAATCCTAACAGTACCCCCCCCCTCAACAGGAGCCTCCTGGTGAACCGCCAGGTTTGTCGGGGTGCTCTTGGTGGTAGGTGCATACCAGCTCCGGATCTAAGATCCGGGAGCGGGGTACCCAGCACCGCTCCTCCAGTCCATAACCCTCCCAATCCACCAGATACTGAAACCCCCTACCTCTTCAGCGGACATCCAGGAGGCGATTTACCGTGTAGATGGGGCTGCCATTGATGAGTCAGGGGGTGGAGGGGGTTCGGCCAGAGGGTTTCAGAAGGGTAAAACAGAGGAAAACACATTAGGATCAGACAGGAATCCTAACAACATCCGGCTAGAACTCCTGGGCTCGACTCAATGCCGGCCAGCCCATATATTCACATATGAACGGACCCCACGGCTAAAAAGTGTAAGTGGCATAAAGAATGATGAAGGATGATTATAATATAAAAAAAAATGCAGATCTCCACTGGCTGGATTAACCTCCTTGGGGCCCTTGGCAGAAATGCCGGGACCCACTAATCCTCCATTGTATAGGTTATGGTTGTGTGTGTGTGACGTGGCCAGCATCATGGTTAGAGAGTGTATGTTGCGCAGATTGTCAGGCTGTCTGAGACTAATTAGTGCTTAGACTTGTACAAGTCAAACTGACTTGACTGTGGATGGTGCTGTGTCTGACAATGCTCTCTTTAGTCTCCTGCCAGCAGGGTGGCTATTCATCACGTAATTACATGGCGACATGATCAGCTGAATCAAAATCAGAGAGCAAATGACATTAAACAAACCATAGAGGCCCAAAAGGTTAAATAGATCAACCAAGGCTGCTCCATGCAGCTCTGGAGTCCTTTTCCATCAGAGGTAAGCACTTCTGACAGTCTCTGTACACAGCTTAACAGAGAAATAGGGCGGGTGTAACAAGTCTTATACAACAGTGAAAAAGTCCTTCAACGCTGGCTTCCTGGTCGCTTTGATGAGGCAGTTGCCCAGAGCAAAAATAACCTCTAATTCCTCTCTTGATAGAAGCAGGGATGTAAGCTGAAAAAGACTGAAAGAGTGGCGAGATACAGAGTCCCGAGTGAAAAATAGCCTGTGTCGTGCTCATCCATTTGTCCTCAACTGCATGAGATAGAGGAGATTTTTCTTTTTGTGTGTCTGAGCTGCAGCAAGAAGCACAAAACAGCCCAAACAAAAACAGAGCAGCAGCAGGCAAGCGTTCAAATCATCCTTCCTTCTCCTCTCTCGCATGAGCAGACGCAACAAAAGGTAACAAAAGGGCAGAGCCATTATCAGGCTCTGCTGGCCAGATGTGAAACAGCAGGGCAAAAAAGGTTGGGACGTGAAAGAAAAATGCCAAAATGAGAGGGCAGGTTTGCAAACAGAGAGAGATGAGGAGGGGAGGGGGCAAGGGATGAATGTGGGCAAATACAAGAACCAACATGTTATATAATACTAGTATTTAAATATATTGGATGAAGAAAAGTGGAAGCCCATTTTAGCCAAATAAAGAATTACGAAGTAAAGTCAGTTAAACTTTTGAACATATTTATCAAATTGGTCAGAATAATTTTTTTTTAAAAAGGGTAGATCAAAAATTTTGCCTTATTAAGTCAAACTTACAAAATGATAAAAGTCTAATTTATGTGGTAAAAAGACAAAATGATGCACTAAAAAGTAGAGTAGAGTTTGGATTAGTAAATCATAATGATCATGAGATTACAAGGGAAAATTATGAACTAAAAGACCACATTTTGACACACAAAAAAAAGAGTTATTTGTTAAGCAGTTAACATTATGAGATTTGGTTGTCAAAATTATTGGATAATATGGATATAAAATGAAACAAAAAGGAAAGAAAACATAAAATCTGTTTTCCTACTAAAGCTATACTGTGAGATAAAGTTTAGAATTTGAGATAATAAAAACTAGAAAATTATAAAATAAAAAGTAAAAATTCTGAAAGAAAACATCTTAAATTTCTCTTACTAAGGCAAATATGTGCAGTGAATCAAGAATTTGAGATTAAAAAAATGCAAAATTCAAAAATAAATTCTACTTTTAGTGTCTAAGATGATTTAAATTTGTTTTAAAGCATCTGAGTGACCTGAAAAGTGCTCTTTAAATAAATAGTATTACCATCACCCACAGATGGTAAAAAAACAAAAAAGATTATTTCTGAAAGTAGGGTACTGTACCTTTAATATGAAAGATAATAGATTAAACTCTTATTTCTGGAAGTCGACATTGTTGGTGTTTACTTCTGAAAACTTTTCTACTTAGTCCTGACAGGAGCGTATAATTAAAGCTGAATAATCAGGGTTTATGATGACGCACTGCTTTAGCGTGCTGTAATTTTGACGGAGCTTGTTTGCTGCAGTCTCAGGGGAGGAAACTCACTTCTCCATCCAAGACCACTGAAGACGAAACTCACCAGCTACTGTCTCACTTGTGACCTCTCATCTGGAAACGCCTGCATGTAACTGTGTGTTTGTATGTGTGTGTGAGTATTTGCAGGGTGGTAACATGTATGCTGACCTCCTGACTGAAACCAGTGTGTTTATGTTCCTCCTGTGGGCTCCTCACTTCTTGTCAGCCTACAGCAGCGTTGTGAATCTGCTCTCACTGACACTTCTTTACTCGGCATCTTTATCACATCACTGCAATTTACTTACGTTCAGATTTCATTTTCTGCTGCCCACTCATGTGCGTCCCTGATGACTGTTTTTCTTTTGAAACAACCAAGTACATTTTGGCTTAAGTTGCTCCAACAATTTCCCTTTCCACCTCCACTTCCCCACAGTCCCAATTCATATCTAGTTTATTTTTCAAATTTCTGCTGCTGCTGTTTCTCCTCTATTATTGATGGTGAAAAAGCTCCTGCTGCAGCGATGACACCATTTCTTTCAGTGATTAAAAAACATCTATTTTTTGTATTATTTATTTTATATTTTGGTGATTCAGTCAGCTGTTGTTTACTTCATATGTTGGCCTGAAAACTGAGTCCATACTGTTTTTTTTTTAATTGCTTTTCATTTGTGGGTTAATTAGTGCAGTGTATGCTGCATGCCAGCTGCTGTAATGTGTCTTAGATAATTGCATTCACTGCTTGTATAGCTTCTTCAGGAGTCTTCATGCACACATGCTATCATAATGTTGTATTAGGTATCTCAGAGGTCATGGATGGTTAAGCTCACACTAGAGGTGGATGGAAAAAGTGGATTCACATAATCCTGATTCTTATCCTCCAAGCTTCTAAATCCATCAGCAAACGAAAAAAAAAAAGATTTTTGTGAGACCATTAGCACTCACCTCAAATAAGCCATTTTACGATAGCAACACCACAGCAGCAGCAGCAGCTATAGTTCCTTACACTGTGATGGGAGTGTGTAGTTTTAATATCTGTTCTGTTGCCCACAAAGCACACATTCACCAACGTGCACTATAGCACGGGACAGAGTGTAACGGAACATATCTTGAAATTGACAGGCATCATCTGGATTAAATGACTTAATAATAAACTATTTGTATAGACATTTATATATACAGTATTTTGTGTATACTTCAGCACTAACAACAAAGACCATCTTATCAACATGCTCACACTCAACACACAAACCTTCCATCAGCTCTGGTGAAGAAATACCATTGAGTATACAGTACTTACAGTACACTACAGTTTAGTTTCATGCCATAAAACCATAAAATCATCTCACACTCCATTTTCAGATTTTTTTTTTTTTTTATATTAGTCACAGACTACAATCAATGGTTTCTCACACATCCTGCTCTTCCACCAGAGAAGTTCTGGTTATTGGACCAGTTCTGTTCTGGAACCAGGGAGGCCATTCAGAAAACCAGAATCACATTCCCACCAAATTTTAGCAGAACCTACATATTTTTTTGTTTTTTCTCTAACTCTACCAAACAAGATCCAGACTTCTTACTTTTAGGGCCCGAGCACCAAAGGTGCGAAGCCCTATTGTTATTCGTAAAGCTATTATTGTTTTTATCCTGAAAGTTTAAATGCATTTTTGGAGGCTTTCTCATATTCAAAAACTCATGAAAATTAATACAAAAATCTCTCCCAGAGAAATTTTTTGTATTTTAGTGGAGTTGCGATTGGGTGTGGCCAAATGGCTCGCCAGCGCCCCCTACACAGATGCCCCGGCGGCTACATTTACGTACATGCATGAAAACCGGTGGACATGTGTATCACACCCAGATGTACACAAAAGTTACATTGCACCATTACGTCAACTCAACCGGAAGTCCCCCATTTTGAATTTAGTCACCATTTTTGGCATGTACTTTAACAAACTCCTCCTAGGGATTTTGGCGGAACAACTTGAATTTTTTTCTGTGCAGTCTTAACATGTTTGGGATTAAAAGTTGTTCAAAGAATTTGTTTTTGTCGATGGGTGTGCCCGTGGTGTGGCAGCCATTTTGAGCGTCTCGCCATGAAACTACAAGTTGCTGTAACTTTTATGTACATATTCCGATCTTCCACAAATGTTACATCGCTGATAAAAGTCCGGCCCTGCAGACACCTGTATGGTCATATTTGCTCATAGTCGTAGCGCCCCCTGCTGGCAACTTTCACATGGTTTGTCGAGCTGGTTGATCACTTGAACCTAAATTCGGGTAAGAATAGCCTTAACATGTTGATGATGATATATTGAGAAGCCTGTGCATTATAGTCACAGGGCATCTCCACAGTGATGTGGCAAACTTTGATGTTTCGCCACGACACATGAAGTTGATGTTTAAGGTCAAAGGATGGTTGAAACCTCATGAAACGCAGCACATACATCCAGCGTAGTGAGATGATACAGCTGATGTGTTTTGCAAGTGGGCGTGGCCAAACGGCTCGCTCGTACATGCAGTCATACTGATACCAAACTACTGGTCAACAACAATACAAAAACCCTAATATCAAATTTTAATACAAAATAATGATCCCATCAGTACATTTGAATGCTATAGTATGACTTTTTTTCATATTTCAGACAACATGCTGTGTATGACAGTGGTGCAGTGGTTAGAGCAGTTGCCTCACAGTGAGCAGTAACTGGGTTCGATCGCCACTTGAGGCATACGTGTCAGTTCAGAAAAAGGTCATACTCCAAAAAGTGATAAAAAAGTCATTTTTGTATAGTATATAGTATAGCCAGGGCGATGCGGCTAAGTTTGATGTTTACGGTCAAACAATGCTCCAAACCTCATGAAACTTTGCACATGCGTCAGGCACCAACTTTCATGAGTATTTGAAGATGTTAAAGCTGCCGAAAAAAGAAGCATAAGGAACGAGGTCGAGAAGAAAATTAAAACTGTAAGCGGGAATATGCGGACCCTTGCGTGCTGCACGTCAGGTAGCCGGCAGCCCTGACCCGCTGGATCCCCGACGTGCAGCGTGCGAGAGCCCGCATATCACTGCTTGCAGTTTTAATTTAGCTTTTACAATCATATTTCTAATATTCACGAATCCAATAGAGTTATGTGAACCAATTATGGATGTTGCACAGATGTGTAACTAAGTGGATGAAATTTAGAGTCGAAAACCAGAACAGAGCCAGTCCTGCTCAAGTAAAAACACCACGACATGACGACCACGTCTTTATTAAATCATGAAAACAATTTGAGAGAAGCTTCTTTCAAACCAGCAGTGAGCGTGACTCAGCTCAGCTGCGTGTTTCTGATCTGCGGTTATTGGCCCTGACAAGCTGCTTGGTGTTTATCAAGTGTTGTCCGTCTATACTGTTCTTTTCTCTTTCTGCTCTCCATTCTGCCAACTGTTTGGACAGCTGGCTGCCAGCCTCAGAGTTTGGCTTCTTCCTGTTAAGAGGGAGTTTTTTTTCTCACCAGTGTTGACAAATGCTGCTTAAGTAGGAATTGTTACATTTGCTGTTTGTAACATCTTGACCTTGATATGTAAAGTGCTCTGACATGGCTCATGTTATGATTTGGTGCTCTATATATTTCATGTAATCATGTTAATCATGTCTGAAATACACAGTCTAGAGTTCTTACCCACTCTATTTACTAATTTTAATGGAGCTACTGCTTCCTACAGTGTCTGTGAATGACTCTGCCTTGGACTTTGTCTCTGCTTTTGTCTCACTGAAGAAATATTGTATCTTTTTTTTCAAATCAACAAATACACCAAACCAGAGAGAAACATGCAAATAAATGTATTTAAAATCACAGGATTTTTAGCATTTGGCGATGTTGTAGTTATGTTAAGCAGAACCACGGCGTTCCCTACAACATACACGACTGGTATGTCGAGAGAAACACATTAAAGAGATATCAGTTGCAAATTTCAGCAGAGTGTAAAGCAAAGTGTCTTATAAGTCAATATTTTGTCCTATAAGTGTCCTCTGTCTTCTGTGATCCCTTTTTGTGACTCAAATATTGTCAGGTTCTGGGCTGGAATTTTTTTTAAGCAATATTACACTCGAGGGTTTGCTTTAATATCATTATTGGCACTTGCTCAAGCGCCTCGGTCCTGACCACATTACTGTCGAGCCAATAATAACATTAAACCACACCCTAGACTGTAATATTGTGATTATACAAGTTACCATCTAAATAAAATATGTAATGTAATGTAAATGCATTGATATTGTGGGGCAATTCGCTCTCAAAATATAAAACAATTTGTTAGTTTGAGCTCCATTTCCATGGCAACCCATGGGATATGACTAACAACTGGAAAACAATCAGTCACATCAGTCGAAGTGAATGTAATGTATGCAATGTTTATCACTCCAGGAAGTAGACCAACCCTTAGTAACAACGTAGCAACAGAGACGACAGAGTCCGTTTTATTGCTTTCTAGAGATGGTTTCTCAAACTCAATAAATACAGAACATAGAAACACTAAACTGCTTAGTTTGCTCAATCTCATTGTAAGTAAGATAGCCGCTGAAAAAAGATATCATTGGAGTCATGTATTTTTAAGATTTTAGCACCGTGTCATGTTAAAACCAAACTGGTCAAGCTAGTGTCCGACTATCTGGGTGCTCAGAGCAACAAAAAAGGACCAAAAGAGACCTGATTTCGCAAAATGGGTCACATTTAATAGACCTATAACAAGTAAAAACAACATTATATTGAATATGAAATTCAATTCCAATTATATATTCCCATTGAGATGGCGGAGGTATATTTCTAGTGATGAGCAGGTTGTGATGTCATGCTGATTTGAGCACGTTCCAAATGTTTAGTTGACCAATCAGATCTCTGGGTCGGAAATACTAGCTGTATAATCTGATAACCTCATTCAGATAAATGCAATATTGGTGGTATTCAATTCAATCCAATCCAATTCAATCCAATTCAATTCAATCCAATCCAATCCAATTCAATTCAATTCAATTCAATTCAATTCAATCCAATTCAATTCAATTCAATTCAATTTTATTTATGTAGCACCACATCACAACAAAGGTTATTTTGTGGCACTTAACACATTAAAGTCCTTACAGCAGAACTTTACATTATACAGAGAAACCCAACAATTCAACAATTAACACATAAACTAGGAGAAAAAAACTCCTCTTTAAGGGACAAAAACCTCCAATAGAGGGAAGGGGGGGAAAAAAGGAAAAACTATACAATAAACTATAATAGTAAATGCATCTATTTTGAAATATTAATTTCAAAGAGTACATTCCATTATCTGGGATTTAATTTCCGTCACTTTGGACAGTTTAGTCTGGCACTGAAATACATTTTCTCCTCCATGAAATCCCCCTTTCATTAATCTTTAAATTTGTCAAACTTGCCAGAAGGCTTTCAAGGAGCGCTGAGCGATTTCCAATCCAAAACTTCATAAATCATGCAGCCCTACAGCAGAGGAAGACTGAACAGCTTTTATAGTCTTATTATAAAACTCTTTCATTCATATGAACTGTGTTTCTGATCAACAGTTTTCTCTTCACTTTGTATCTGAGCAGAAACAAAATCGCATCAGGCTGTATGAGCTCAGTGCACTGACATCTAAATAATAATCGTAAACTGTCCATTCAACATTTATAACTGAGGTCTTATTCCAGTATAACCATTGATTCAATTATACATGGAGTCTTACTTGCTGTTTGTCTGTGTGAAAACATAATGGAGCAGTGTGAAGGATTTAAGGGCATCTAGTGGTGAGTAAAAAACTGCAACCAACTGCAGACCTGTCGCCTCACAATACTCATCAAAGTGTGAAAGAGAATGTACTTACTATTTCAATAATCTAATCAGATGGTAGAGCAGGTTGCCCGCTAAATGAAAGGTTGGCGTTTCGATCCCCAGCTCCTCCTGTCCACAAGCTGAAGTGTCCTTGGGCAAGACACTGAACACCAAGTTGCTCTCAATGGCATGACCATTGGTGTGTGAATATATTCCTGATGGAGAACACCTTGCGTGGCAGCTCGGCTCCATTAGTGTTTGAATGGTTGAATAGGAAACAGTGTGAAGCGCTTGGAGGCCGCTAAAGTGATAAAGGGGTGTATAAATGTGTTCGAGAAACTTGTGAAAACATGAAAGGCCCTTTTCAGAACCAGTGTTTTGTTTAATGCCTTATGGGCTACTATAGAAACATGGCAGTGCTCTGTATAAGAGGATCCACCCCTGTGCTCTGTATAAGAGGATCCACCCCTGTGTGCATACAGTATAGAGGGCTCATTTTAAGGTAACAAAAACACAATGATCCTTAGTTGATTACACATAAAGGAAAACATAATTATGGATATTATATTATATTTCTGCCAATAGATCTCAATAAAGCCTACACACTGGACGAGTGCAAATAAAAACAGAACAACCCAATAAATGTAAAGTGTTGATATTGGATTATTGTCCTGTTCTGTTTTCATGGCATCAGTGCACCTTGGTGAATGACCATGTTTTGTAACTAGGAGTAGGACCATGTACATGCTGACCATGTCATAATTATTTGGGAAATTGCCTCAAGGACATACATTTTGCAATTAATGGATTAATGTGTTATTCGTGGTGGGTATGTGTCATGTGGTTTGCCCTCGAGGTGTAATCGTCTTTTCCTTTTTAATGTAAAACAGACCATTATTCTGAAAATATCACATACGCACTTAAGGAGTGATCAGTATCAATATTGTGACAATTGTAACAAAAAAATATAACACCTTCCAAAACTGCTGTTTGTCATGGCTTCTCCCGCACGTTATCTCAGTGTGCTCTTCTGTTCTGGTGTTTCTTCTGGGAAACTCATAATTCCCATGGTCCAGTTTATTTGGATAATCATCATAAAGAGATCCATAAGTATTGTATGCTTGTCTGAAGTTACCCAAGATGCAAGATCATCTTTGAAACACAATCTACAAATACAATACACACACTACATACAATTTCAATCTCAATGTTGCTGCAACCTGGTAACACACATGATTCAAGCAGTGTGTGCAGCCTTTCTCTTTTTGAGTTGCCAGTGGTTTGTTACTCAGGTGGAGGCTGTGTGCCGTAAGGAAGATATTGTATCGCTTCTAACCTGCTCTCCAAAACCACAGCACAAATTATGTAATTTTGTCAGACGATGTTGTGGTTATAAAATCTGAGTTTTAGCAGTGCAGAGCAGCAGCTGGGAAATAGCTCGGAAGTGACTGGTGCTGAACATTCAGTCACCATTTCATACCCGTCCTATTGTCGGACAACAGACACAGAAAAATATGTGAATGAGAACAGCTTTGTTGTGAATCTGGCTGTATTAAAATAGAGTACGTGTGAGCACAGATGGAAAGCGCTGACACCATCGGACACGAGGAAGAATGCTAATATTGTATGATGACACAAATATACACTGGAGTCAAAGTGTAAGTGACACGAGAATGTGATTTACCAAACCGTCTGAAACAAGGATCGGGCGATGAGTGGATGAGGAACCAGGGCTTATATACTGCTGAGTTGATGGGCTGCAGGTGAGAAAGCTGATCAGCAACCACACATACAGACAGAGGGACAGACAGGGAGGACTGGAGGCAGAGGGGAGACAGGAAATACTAGTTTAAACAAGATTAAACAGGAGGCACAGCCGTGACCACGACTCTGGACACAGACCAGAACCAGAACATGCTGGAGGGAATAATCTATATCCCATCTGTCTTCAGGATCCCACGGGAACGAGGGCAGCTTGTCCTGCTGCCATGGTAACCTCGATCTGGTTGGATGGATGGATGTTAAAGCAACAATATTTAACTTTAGCGGATTGGTGCCAACGGTGGCCTCTGTAGCCTTTAAATAGTAATTACAGGATTATGGTGCATTGAAAAGGATTTACAAAGCTTTTATAGACTTTCTGTCATATATATGATGTTACAACATCAAATGTTCATATTGAATGTGGCCAAAGTTTCAAATAATGAGGTAAAAACATGTAAAAGTAATTCAGGCTCTACACTGCTCTGAACACTGAGTTTGCGATGACCTAATGTCACAGATTTCTTTCTTGCTCTGCTCCAGGCCCAGCATGGCACAAAGTACCGGGACTCATCCACCCACCCACCACAGTTCTGAAAGTTTGCCAATTAGAAGGGCTTTTAGGGACGGGGCCCTCACAGAAGAGTCAAAATGACTTGTTTCAAACTTTATCAAAAGCAACTATAGATAAATAAGATGTTTTTAGAGCTGTAAATAATGCAAAGCTACTCAACTGGAGTCCCAGAATAAAAAGGAAAAACCTGAAAATGAGCACAAAAGGTTCCCTTTAAATTCTGCTTCACAACTGTGCATGTACAAGGGGATAAACCCAACAGCTCTCCAGGCCATCATAGCTACATTCATAGAATCTGGGTTACGTATGTGACCAACGTTCTTTTGTACTTCTCATAAGAAAGAAATAAGACACTGAAAAATGTATGGTTGTGGAAAGATGGCCAGAGGACAGAACCGTTCCGCCCATAATGGGCTTTAGTTTCCCTTTGGCAGTGTCCACAGTACGACTGAGGAAGGGTAGCTGTGGAGCTCTGGTGAATTATGCCGTTGTGCTCGATAATCTGACCACTGAGATTCTGGACTAGTATCCTCCTCTGTCACGTGTTGTTCAATGGCCACAATGACAGAGTTCACAAGATGTCCACTTTTTCATGGGAGATCCAACCCACTCAACAAAAGATAGATTGTGCAAGAACAGGTGTTTGAGAGGCAGAGAGGAAATGAAAGAGGTGCCATTCTCTCCGTTACAACTAAGTGTTCAAGACTCTCAACATGATTTTGAACATGGTAAACATGGATATTATGGGAACTGTAACCCGAGGTTTCAATAGGCAGCGTCCTGAATGAGTGAAAAGTGTGACTGTAAGGATGTAAATGAGCGCTGCTGAGAGACTGAATCAAGTTTAGTCTGTTTTTCTGGGTAAACAACGCTCTTCAAAGTGATGTTGTACCATGACTGCAGCCTTGAGAGTTCTCTTCCCGTCTCCAAATATTATTTTCAGTCATTAGATTTAACAAAACAGAATCATCTCAGTTTGAATGTGAATATACCTTTTTTTTAATTTACCTTTATTTTCATGTGGTAATGTTTACATGTGCGCTCTGTTTGATCTCACTGTGCACTCATTGCTAAACCTTTTCATGTGCAAAACAGATTGTATCCCGGCTGATTGAACATCTGTTTAATTCTTTACTCTTTTGAAACAAAACAATTAAGACCGCCATGAAGACAAAGTTCCCTGCAGCAACAGAAACAAACACAGACTCATGAACACGGATACAGAGAGACGCACACGGGAAGGAGGTCGAGGACAATGAAATAAAACTAAACACAAGGGGTCCTGCTGGTTCATTTACATTTAACTTGTAAGCTAGTCTTTAGCTAGATAGCTGAATTTTGCTGACTAATAATGCGAGGCAATGTTTGTTTTCAAAGCACATTTCCTTCACCAAGATAGCTTCAAACACGAAGGGAGTAATGAACGGGTCAAAATATAGCGTTACAACCAAATAGAGGCACAAAATGACCAAATAGAGATGCTAAACAACCATAAATACAAGCAAAATGAGTACAAAGAAACGCAGTGATGATAAAAGACAAAACAAAGACCACAAAAGACATACAACCATCAGAAAGAGATGCAAAACAGCTAAAGAAGAGACACAAAATGACCACTAAGAAACTGTGACAAGCATCTTGCTATCACCAGGGGGTTCTTTCCAACACGAACGACAACAGTCAGCTGATGTAAGGTTTCCAAGGTGTTTATTCCACCGAACACAAACAACCCAAAAGTACTTCACCATTTCTGTGTCTTTGTGTGTCCAGCAGCCACCCTGCTACTCCGTCCTCTGTCCCTCGTCTGGTCACCTGCTTGTGTTTTTATGTGGGTTAGGGAGGGACCATCAGGGATGTGATTCAGCTGGGGCTAATTAAGACCCTTCCAGGCACCGTTCCCTGAACCACTCCCCCAATCAGACCCTCCTGTAGCTGAGCAAACCACGCCCCGCCACCACAGAAACATACAATGACTATAAAAGAGAATAAAATACCATAACGATTCATAAAATGACCAAAGAGATGCAAAATGTTATAAACTGACTACATAGAGTCAAACACCACAACAAGGAAATGTTTCTCTCCTATTTAGGGTGGGTATGAGGCCTTTTACATGTCTGTGCCCAGGGGCCCATTCTCTCCTAACCATGGTTTATTTAACTAAGAGAAAATGAGTGACTGTCCAAAAGAGTCAGGATAGCTGAGGGTGAAATCTCAAGTGATGTGAAACACATCCAGTGTTATGCAAAATCTGTGGCAGTCGTACTGTTCGGTCCAACTTGTATTTGATTTCACACTTCCTGGTGGGATCTTCATTATTTAATGAGGTAAAACTGTGCTGGTTTGCCACAGATGGCAAGGCAAAACAAAAATACAGACAAAAATGTCATGATTGTTGTCTGCGGTCTTCATTACATCATCGCATGTCTTCTCCTGCATCACTTAAAGCTTCATGTAAAACAACACACGCACACGCACACACACACACGCACACGCACACGCACACACACACACACACACACACACACACACACACACACACACACACACACACACACACACTACACTACCTTTACACCTTTAAATCCAATGCTTTACTTCATGGTATTTGCTTTTTCTTTTCCCCTCAAAGAAGCCGAGTCCCCACAATGTGTCACACACACACTGCAGAAGGATATTTGAGGATATTATAAATGCATGTGAATCCATTTATTTGAGAAGCAGAGAGCAGAAGTCACATGGTCACTGCAGCCGAGTGACTCATGGATGCGTGTTTGTTGCACAGCGGAGCCCCAGTATGCACAGAGATGAAGGTTTGTGAGCTCACGTCACATGTGGACGGCTTTACCATGAGCGATGAAACCTACCACACTGCCAGCTGGAAATGAATTCTTCAGCTGTCAGATACAAAGAGTGAGTGAAAGAAATGGACATATGTAGCTGTTTTCTACCTTTGTCATGGAAAAAGTCTTTGCTGCACAACAGACCAGTCCTTATATGGAACAGCAGGATGTGTCGACTTATTTGTCGACAAGTTTTGAGCAGCGCACCACAAAGTTCATGTTTTTATCATGGCAGACATATTCCAAAAATACTATATTTCTTAATTCTTAATCAAATCTGAGATCAGATTTTATTTTCCTGGAAATTTCCCTTAAATTTTCCAAAGGAATGAGTTGCTGTTTAGCTGAAAATTACAAAGATAAACCCACAAAGGTATTTCATACTAATTGTAAGGAAATGGTACCACACATTTAAATGACACGTTTTTAAGAAATAAAACAAGGTCAAACCGTAGCCCTATATATGACTGGACTGTGTATGAAACAATAAAGGGCTGTTCATTTTATTACGTCTGGGAAAAGCATCAGCAGTAATGCGTTTTTTTTTTTTTGACCGGACTGCAGTGGCAAAGATGGAGCTGGAGGGCAAATGTTTCTATTTACTGGTCGGACTCCATCCCCACCCTCACCTCTGGTCATCACCTGGATAATGACCAAAACAAATAAATCACAGAGCAGCAGGAAACAGGGATGACTAGGCTGCTCTACTTTCACTACTGCAACCAAGATGAGCTTTTCATTTGAAAGACATTTGCAGCATTTGGCCAGCCGATGGTTTGTCTTCAGTCATTCATTAAACATTCAGCTGACCAGTGGTGGAAATTTGGTCACTCAGTCAGTGTCAGATATTTGCATTTACAAAGCTGCCTCGTTGTTACAGTCCAGCCAAAAACTTGAAAGGTATTTATTCAGTAAGTGAAACATAATTCATAAACTAACGAGTATCAATACAAGATTCCTAGAAAAACTAACAAAAAATATGATGCAAAACTTTTACTTTCCAGGTTCAGTCTGCGGAAATTAGGCTGAAATATGTCAGTAAAGATTTATCATGGGGGTGAAGTTTTATATCAGAGTGTGTTTATGTGTTGATCATCATCACAGCAGTTTAAAACACAAAACCAACGGATTTTCATTGTAGCTGAAGGCTCCAAGAAAATATGCAATTCAAACAAAGTGCTGCATATTTTTTTATATTTACTGATTACTTAATGTAATGAAGGATCCAAATAAAAAATGTTTAAGTCTTTTTAGAAAAAAAACACAAAATGTCCTTCTTTTTCTTTAATGACTCAAAAATAACGAGCAGGTACTGGTGCAACTTACATCTACTCTTCCCTTACCCTTCCCTTTAAATTAACACCAATTTGTGTTGAACTTTCTTTTTGTGATTTTTGTGTGAAGTATAAGCTAATATTTAGGAAAAAATGAGGAAAGATTCGAGGAAAGATTTTATTTTACAATATTGCGATCACTTTTCAGGTTCATGACCTCTCGCTAAACTTTATATTTATGATGTCTTTATGATTCGGGCAGAGCTGTTTTATCTGACCCAGCTGAATACCTGCCGCTAAATTCTGTAGCAACCTGCCAGGTCGAGTGAGTTAAAAATACAAATATGAAAGATTAGATCATCATCTGTGAATAAATGACCCAAAAGTAAACGTTTTTACCAAGAATAATAAATACTAATGTGGAAGATGAAGGTGAAGCGTCTTGGCCCGAAGTGACTTTGAAATTGCCGCTCGTCTTCTTCGTCTGTGCTCCAACAAAGCCACATGAAACTGATGCGATTAGATGAGACAGCTCCTTGACAGACTAATGACTCTGCCTTTCATCAAGACAATGTAGTGTAATCAAAGGAGCAGATTATGTGCTGTCAGAACATCACAGAGATTGAAACAAAGGTGTGGAAGCAAAAAAGAGAAATATCAGCAGAGTAAAGTTCACCTGAGGATCAGTGTGAACGAGCTGTCACCCCGTCTTTCTTTCTCTCCTCCACTTTGTTTAATATTCACAGAGCAGCTGGGCTGATTAACATGAAACGATTTGAAATGTGTAAAGTTCTACAGGACTTCATATCCAAAAAGAATCATTCAGGGGTCATCTCATGAGTGTTTTCAAATTTGACCACTTAATGGTGAAAGTTTTAGTCCAGATATTTTTAGTCTTTTGCATGTTTTATTGTAGAGGGAAATTAGTTTATTTTACAGCAGATTATTTTAGTTCATACTTATTTGCTGTGAAGTTTGTTTCATGAAACCTTCACTTTTCCTGAGTGTGTCAGGTAATTAATGGACAAAAAAACTTCGGATACGTTTGTATCTTTAGAAGGACTCTATGACGGTGACACTGAGGTGCAAAACACAACAACAAAAAGAACACGCAACAGCAAAAAGGAGTAGTCCAGAAGTGAAAAACACAAACAGTATATACAAAAAGAAAATACATGATTTATTGGCACTTAACACATTAAAGTCCTTACAGCAGAACTTTAAAACATTATACAGAGAAACCCAACAATTCAACAATTCCCAAATAAGCTTGGAGAGAAAAAAAACTCCTCTTTAAGGGAGACAAACCTCCAACAGAACCAGGATCAGAGGTGGACGGCCATCTGCCTCGACCGGTTGGGGTGAGAGGAGAGCCGAGAGAGAAAAGGACAGCATAGAAATAGAAGAGAAGAACTGTTGGTGGAGACGACAATCACAGAGAAGAGACATGCAGCTCCATGATGGGACATCTGGAAAAGAAAGAACAGAAACTACACGAGCGAGGGAACTTATGGAGGCAACAGATAATAAGAAGAAACTATGGGAGAGAAAAAGCATTAAATTATCAATGATCAATTATTGTCTCATATTGAGCATTGCTGTAGATTCAAAACATTCATACGGTATGTGTTCTTTGGGAACATATTTTTATGACTCTTGGTAAACTGCATGATAATTCTGCTTTCAACAGGCTTTAATGTCACTATCAGGTTTAATGTAGTGAACTAATGTTCCATTAATAAAGATGAACTGTTTGAACTTCATTTTGTAGATTTGAGGCACAGACTTGATTTGCATAAGAATTCTGGGTAATTAATGAAGTGCATGCTGTTGGAAACCAACTAAAAGTGAGGAAGAAGCTGGAGGGCTCTGTTTCCCTGCTCACTGTGTACATTAAGAGGTCATTGTGGGTGGAAAACATTAATCAGGAACTCAGGGCTCTCATGGTGCTGTTAACGCGTCTTTGTCTCAGTGTGTTCTGATTACAGTCATCAGAGTTGTTATTTGTTCTTTTACACTTGGAGAGTGAGCAGTGAACTTTTAACATGCAAGAGTTTTAACTTCAGAGTCAGAAAGAAATAATGAGGGAAACACTGAACTATGTGTTTGAGACACGCGTCCTAACTGCTCATGTCCACTGGATGTAACTCCTTTTTTTTTACTGTTTAGTAATTTTTTGTGTTTCCAGGTTTTTCAAAGACGTGTTGGCAGTTCAATTACTGTAAGATCAGAGTGGCAACAGATAATGAGTCTGGCATTGTTTAATGACAGTTTCTTTACTGTGTAGCTGGTCGTGTAATCAAAGGAGCAGATTATGTGCTGCCAGAACATCACAGACTAAAACAAAGGTGTGGAAGCAAAACAGAAATATTAACAAAGGAAAGTTCACCTGAGGATCAGTGTGAACGAGCTGGGAACATTTTTGGATGTTGTTGCATTTATATACAAACTGTGAAACTTGCATTTATGAACTGCTTTTATTTTGTGAACATCTCTGTATTTGTGTTTAGATTTCTGAGACACTTCTGACGTGAACCGATCCACAAATGCATTTTTTTCAACAGAGAAATATCTGTAGCCAATTAGATGTGTCCTCCAATCACATGTTTGTAGATTCGAGGGCATGGGTTTAATGTGACCGTATTGCAATAGATTTGCGCAGTCTGTGTTTCCAGAGGATGTTAATATTAGCAGAGGGAAAAGTGTAACATCGCTTTTCCGCTTCACAGGCAAGAAGAGAAAAACAAACATGTAAAGCACTTTTTTTTTTATATATATCAAAATTCCCGAGGTGATGCAAAACATACAGTCAATCCTGTGTGTAAAAACTAGCAGAGACACACTGAACATCACCCAGTTGCATCAGATTTTAGGGGTTTAAACTGTTACCAATTTAGGATGACCATTAAATACATTCAGTAAGTCTGTTTGAGACATTTATTCTGTACACTACTGATCAAATGTTTGAGGTAAGGACGCCCCCAGCTGATCTCAAACATAAATATCAGGGCCAATCAAGGCATTTTTTAACATATTGGTATGGGCTATACTGAGCTATATTCGGCCCCATCCTTAGTTTTATGTCAAATGTTGCTCGGGTGTCATAAACGCAAGACAATATGTTTGAGATATATATGTATATATCTATATTTATAGATATATACAATTAAAAAAAATCAATAAGGATCAGCAGGATGACTAAAATATAGACCTTTAAGTCCTGTTGTAACAGGTGTTGTATATCTAACCTACAAAAATAAATAAATCACAAAAATCAGCCCAGTTAAACCTTTGTGTTTTTTTCACCAGGTCACTAAAAACATGCTCACAGGGATACAGATAATTGATGGCCAGAACAGTAGCGCGCCAAAATGTAAAAAATACCCATCAGTCCACTGGAGGATACCGTAGCAGGAGGATATTTTGCAGAGTGAAAAGTACATACAGTACATGTATAACTAGTGACAAAGAAGGAAGACATGTGATGCTTGTCATCTGATGATGTGCAGACTGATAAAGTTGGTGGAGGTCGGTGTGGTTAGATGGAACAAAACCGGACTCGCAACAGAACACTGATCAGTGTTCAAGTCTGTGAGAAAGAAAAAGTCAGCATCGATTTCTTTAAAGTAACGTAAATTACTTTAGATAATGTGACATGTTTAGCTGATGTAATGCACTTTCAGTAACTTCCATGATGTACGTAATGTTACTCACTGTATGTCAAATTACTTACTTACTTTAACCAAAACCTAAATCGTATTTCCTGCCATCTCTTGACTGCTGATTTGTTAGTAATTCCATAAAATGCCCCCAAAATACCTTTTAATAATACCTGAATGTAGCACTAATAGAATCAAATCTTTAGATGGAGGATTCTGTGTCTCGTCTGATTTCTTGAGTTCTGGGAGGGAAAGAGATCCTGATGCAGCCACTATGACTTCCTGTATGGGGTCATGTGATGCATCCTCGTCACACGGTTGCCTATAGGAGCCACCAGGTGAATGTGCAAATACCCTACATGGCTATAGGAGGAGACAGTGTGGTCTTCCAAGATCAACCAGGTTCAAAGGCTCTCCTTATCTGGAAATGTAGAACATTCTTGGGGACAAATTAACTGAGCCGAATGCAATGACAGATCATTACTTGTATTTCTGACCCTCCTTGAGAGTATGTCCCTACGATCCCTGTGATTCATCCCAACAATATCATTGCGATATCGATATCAAAGTATTTGGCCTGTGATATATGATTTTGTCAAATGGTTGCTAAAACTTAAATGATAGATAATGTCTTTCCTTTTTGGGTGTTTGATTGATTAATTATGCATATTTTAGTGATGTCACAACCCTCCCTGTACCCTGGGATGGTTGTAACAGCGGCATGACAATACTTAAATACATTTTTCAACCTGTACATATTTTACAAAACCACTTAAATACAAATACAAAGATACATATATAGATACATATATAGCTGATACATAGAAATTTGTAACATAGCAAATTGGTTATTCTAGTGTAAATGTTTTTTTACTTATTGGGAAAATGCTAAAACTGTCCCTGGTCTCCCCCATACAGACTGTACAGTACATAACCAAAAACAATCAACCGTTTAATAGGTTTTAGCCTACTGGCTCCATTAATGACTGCAGCTTGTTAAAATCAGCTTTATTATGTGTTGCTTTAAAGTCAAATTACTTTTATTGCAGCAGTACCGTGCTCCATTTGAAACTAATTTACATACTACATACTTCATCCTTGGTGCACTGTCAGAGCTTTTGAGATTGAGAGCAGCGAAATACAAATTGTGCTTTCGGAACAAAGAGATTTTCTTGCAGCGGTACACAGAGAGACAACAGAGAAAAAGCCGAGCTGACAAGCTAAGAAGCCGGGTCACAGGACTCATAAAGGCTTCAACACCCATTACAGAGGAGAATGAAAGGAAAACACAATAAAGACGTGACAAGAGGCCGACAGGCTCATCTGAATTAGTGTCGTAAAGGAGCTTGTGTCAACAGGGTGATGATGTGTTTGATCAGCTCACGTTGCTTTTGTGGCAAATACTAACTCTTCAATGTCAGGACTGAGTCCAAATAGAAGGAAATAACATTTATATTTATTTGTTGTTTCAATGGCGGAGTTTGTTTCTACATTCAGTTTTAGCCTGATTCTAATAGAGTATTGGCCCGACTGTATTGTATCAAAAAGATCCGAGACTGCTCTTGTTGAGTGTGAACGGAGCGCAGCGCAGTAATACACTTTGAGCAGGGCATTATGAGGACGTTATATTGTTTTGTTTTTGGTGTTGGTGTTTTTTTTTTTTAATTATTTCCTTTTAATTATTATTTTCCTTTTTCTTTTCTTTTTTACAACCTATCAAGACAAAACCTAAAGAATACAAAACAGAACAAAACAAAGGAAAAAAACTCACACCACCGCCTGGTCTAATAAAAAAATTCAACTCATCAGGTCAAGTTAACATTAGTTCCAGTGTTTTTAATCTGGCAGAGCAAAGTCAAGTCCAGAGGGGTCCACCACATCCAGGACCAGCTTCCATACCTTAAAGAATCCCGCGAGAGTCACTAAGGGTGTAGGTGAGCTTTCCCAGGGGGAGAATTTCCAATTTAAAAATCCAGAATTTAAGAATAGTTTTCCTACCATATGCAGTATAACAGTATTTCAATCAGTTTAATGTTGTGGCTGCTTCTTGCAGTGCTCACGTTAGTGTCAAAAATGAATTGAAGAGGTGAAAGCTCCAAGGAAACCACCTTATCTTTTACTTCTCTCCAATATGTTTGTGTCTTTAAACATTTCCAAAACATACAACTTCGGAGTTACATTTAGTACCTATAGAAGAACCTAGATCGTGCCTGCCCCTCAGCGGTAGTGTACAATGGAGTCTGTGTAATATTTTACATTGCTTTTCTCTATCTGTGCTACAGCCCAAAATATGAAGTGTATTTTCTATGCCCATATTTTTTTCATCTATCAGACGTGCACATTTGTGATTTTATCATGGACTTAAGCAAAGAGCACGCAACAGATTTTGTGTCAAACTCAAAATTTTCTTGTGGTTGTGCACAGTGAATTTGTCCCACAGGGTCGGACTGTCAACACCGAGTTCTACTGTGACGTTCTGAGGCATCTGATTGAAAACAAAAAATTGGTACCTAGGACCTGCACTGTTGAGAAATGGCACTTACAAACGGGTGAGTTTGTGTCCCGCACGACACAATTGACGTTCCCCACCACCACTATTTGCTGGATTTGGCTCCCTGAGACTTGTTTCTGTTCCTCAAAATGTTGACACAAAATTGGATGTGCGTTTTCTTCTTAAGTTTAAGCTTCATGATGAAATCACCTTTCAACACCTACTAGTGGTCACAAAAATGCATGTAACACACATGATGTTGATCAGGTGATGTAACTTGGGAAACTTACTCACAAAAGTTATTGTTTTTCCATTTCATGCACACTGTGCTGCGTTCATGAGCAACAGAAACAGTCTGAACTTTTTGACAATTTTCATCGGACTTCTCTGATTATAAAACGAACCCCTATTTTCCAGCATCTGCTTCTGTTGACGTGAAACAGTTTGAAACTCGTCCTATCGGTAAAGTCTTCCTTAGATAACATCAATCCACAGAAACAGTCGTTTCTCATTAAAAAAAAAAAGGAAACGATAACAACGGAAAACCCACATGTTTGCATCTTGTCTGTCACTGAGTCTTGATGCTCCATGAAAGCAGTGAAATACACTCATACCCACATCTGAAATCAGACGATTCCAGTGCAACACCACATCAGCATTTTCACTTTGAAGGCTTGTTTGTCTATGGTTTATACATGTGGGAATAATAGTAATGCTGTCTAAGGACGTGATACATTGTGTGAAACATATTAGATTTTCAATAAATAATGTTGATGAAAAGGGAAATAGGATGCCACTACTTGATAGGATCTCAGCTTTTGGTGTTACTCTGTTCTCATATTTTAACTCTTTTTGTTTTCTCACTGTTTATCAAGAACTTTGAGCTGCTGGAGTGTTCAGATATGAACTTCTACTCACTCGTCATTTGCTTTTTCCTGTTTTGTCTACTTGCTCTTCTTGGTTCTGATGTTCAGGGTTTGACGTTACAAGGGTTATAAAATGAGGTTTTGTATTGTTAGTATTTTTACTGAAATGATGAGGCAGCCATTTCTATGGACAGATGTAAGAGCAGAAAATTACACAATTTGGAATAATGTGCTATTTTCCATTTGGTTTAATAACAGATGATAATCTGGCTGTCTTTTAAGATACTAAAAGTCTGTTCTTGACCCGGTACAATGACCTACATAATACACACAGGAAGCAAAACTGTTTAACAAGCTAGCAGTTAGCCATTTTACCCTGGCCTGGCTTCCTCTACCACACACTGCACAGACGATGTGTGACGGCCCATCTGTTTCACGATCTAGTCTGCTCTAGCTCTACATTATAGCTGGGCCCGGTGTCTCTATGTCATAAAAATCCCTGCCCTCTTCTTACTTTTCTTACTCACCCATTTTTTGTAATGCCACCCAACACAGCTTCACATCGTATCACTCACCCATCCCTACACACCCTTCACTCCTGACTTTAGTCACTGACACACCTCATGCATTTTCTGTTGGTTTTTAAGTGAACTTTTGTTGTTTTGTAATAAACTAATTATTATTTTGCCTTCCATCTAATTCTCCTCACTATTTTGTCATGGCTTTTGAGCCAGGTCGTGACAGATGATATGACAATGGGGTCTAATCACCAAAGACTCTTACATCCCTCTCATTACTCATTTTGTTCCTGCACATGGAAAAAGCTTTCCTGATAGGAAAAGATGTATCTACTTTAGAAAAAGGCCGGAGAACTTGACAAAAAGGGAGAGCTCTTCTGTCTCAAGTTCACCACATACATTTGCGTAAGCTCCCTGGGTAATTGGTTGAAGCACCTATGGGCGGATCCACATCCTCAACCTCTTGTTTTGTTTAGGTTATCTCTGTTTCATCACCACTAAAATGCAACTGTTGCAACTAGTTCACTATCACTATCCTAATTCATGTTTGAAGACACTACACATTTTATCCAGCTGTTAAAAACTCCTGAAAAGCTGTCAGAAGTGCAGCTGGTTGTTTTTGTTGTTTACACCAAAAGAAGGAGACGAGATGTTACACCGTCCCGTCTCCTTTTTTTGGTTTAAACTGGCAGGTTTCAAAATGTGCAGACCGTCAAATGTGAGGAGTGACAAGTTTCAATTCATTTCGTTGCAAATCTTTGGTCTGAACTGGCCTGAGGGAATATATATAGGGAAAGATGGCATGTTGACTGGGTCTGGATCAGGAATTGGAAACTGATGCTCATATAACCATGTTTCCAAAGTACAGAAAACATGTTTTGCATATGTTTCAGTTTTCACTTGATCTGTTTGCTGTTTTCTTCATTTGTCATTGTCTTTATCACGCTCAATCTCAGCTCTGACTTACTTTTTTAATCATCGACATTGACGATGGCACTTCGGCAAGTTGAATGCCTCCTCTTACCTCTTCACACTCTTTTCTCTTCATTGCACGCCTCCCGTGCTGTTATCCTACCGCCTCTGGAGACCGAGCGCTCTCGAAAACCAACACAATCAACTTATTTTATCACCACAAATACACTTTGGATGGAACCGTGGAATAATTACCAGCACTTCCCACCCAGTTGAGGTTGTCTGCGAGCTCCGCTGAGTGCTGTGTCTCTCTGGGAGGGAACAATTAGAAAATGTATTTGCAGCTGAGCCTCTTCCACTCTCTGAATGTAGGATCTGAATGTAAAGCTGTGAAACCACTGAGTCAGCAACTTGTAACCAGGGGCATTGTAGTGGTTAGGATAGTGGACCCAAAGAAAAACAGTAATGAATTATTCATATCCGCAAGACTAAAATTTGAAATGATTAGCATTATAAGTAAACATTGTTGTTGTTGAATAAATGGTTTAACTGACTTGTCTTCCTGCATCTAAAACAAGACTACAGAAGCATCACCTCAGGTTACTGAGGATCTAAGACACAGCGAGCTACTGAAAGTCATTTCAAGCAGTCACTTGCAGCTATAGTGTATAACAGGGGTCTCTGACTTTGAAAGTGTCTGAGAGCTACTCGTGTTCAGTTACATTTATTCACATAGCTGAGCTCCCCCCAAACCAGCTGAATAAGCATATTTTATGCTAACAGAGACAAATTAATGTACAACACACAACATCTTAAATTAAACAGCATGTGCATATTTTTCTCTGTATGCATTACTTAATGTTTTCAATTGTAGTGTGTGTGTGTGTGTGTGTGTGTGTGTGTGTGTGTGTGTGTGTGTGTGTGTGTGTGTGTGTGTGTGTGTGTGTGTGTGTGTGTGTGTGTGTGTGTGTGTGTGTGTGTGTGTGTGCCTGTGGGGGTGGGCGGGTCTGTATCTACAATTACACAGATGTTCCCTAAATGCCTATTGCAGTGCACGCAACTCGTGTGTGGCCAAACTAGTTCAAAAAGTGTCAAATAAAACCTTTTAATATAAGATTTAATGAGGGAAACACAGATACAGATATTTTGCCTTAATTTCTGGGAAAGTGTCATGGCGTCTATACCAGGATGAAGTGACTGAGGGGGCAGTTTAAACTGATGAGGGGGGAAATCAGTAGGTTCATTCCTGCATTTTTCCATCCTGCAGGTGGTCGTTTGTGGTGTTTTGACAAGATGCATGGCAGATTTCCAATTAAAGAATGTGGCTTGGTTAAAGGCTTTGTCGGCATTGGCACAAAATACAAATGTTTTGACATGGACAGCAAAAGGTGGCACTACTGCTTATTACAGCAACTCCCTCTCATTAAACCAACTTCTGTTAAACAAGCGTTTTTGAATATTATTAACTACCAGAGTACGGTAGGATTGTAGGTGCATCTGCGCTGCTCGGACAACCAGCCTCAACTTTGAGTTTTTTCTGACAAAGCCACGTTCTTAAATATCGCTCTTTTTTGTGAGCTGCTTTTCGGATATGCAAACAACACCATGGCGAAAATTAAACTAGGAACACCAGTAAGCAGTTTTAATTATTTTTAATCACATCAAGTACAGTGTGCCACGAGGTTCAAATCTAATAAATAAATTGTGACAGCAAACAACCAGCAGCGCTGTCCATGGTTCTGAAACAACAGCGCTTGGTGTAAGCATGTTCGAATGCTGTTTACAATAGAAAAAGAGACTCAAATGTCGAGCTTCAAATGTTTTATGGGGGAATTCTTCAAAGAGGGTGTTTCATAACTTTTATTATCGTTTTTTTTTTTTTTTTTTTTTTTTTTTTTTAAAGCAGACAGGAAATTTCAACTAAAGAGCAAAAAAATGTAACTGAGGGGCAAAGCCACCCTCATGTCCCCTCGTGGCGCCGGGTGTCTGCACTCAAAGTGGGTTTGTGTGTTGACTTGTTAATTCAGTCATTCAAACATGGTTGCACAACTCGGATGTATCAACCTGCACTTAATTAGGATTGATTAAACAATATCAAAATCATATTGCTTGTAATCACATCAGAATGTATTTATCAAAACAAAGATTGCATTCATAAAAGCATTATGTTTAAACATTATTTCATCACTAATCACAGTCACAGTCTCGTGGTTACAACAACCTGGTTATGGCACAAAAGCTTCTCCACTTGGCTCCACTGTCCTGTGGTCGAGTGCAGATGGACAGAGTTTTTCAGCTGAAGCTTCTAACTCTTAACAAACTAAAGACTTTTAGAGCCTCCAATAGATTTTAGAAGTCGTGGCACCTCTTATCTTTTCTTCAGGCGTAACGACAGCAACATTTTCCAGGAGAGTTTTTGATCTTCTTCACAAGGTGGAAATTTGTCCATGAAAGGACTCATGTTTATAGCAGCAGGGTCGAGGCAGCTGAGGGACGATGAGAGATTCTGTCAACAGTCTTTTGTGCTCTGAATGACTTTATTATTTACATGTTTCCACTTTTAGATGATCTAATCAGTGGCACAAAAACACTTCATCGGATTGGCAGCAGCCTCAGATACATCTTTATTTGCAGAACTGTTGTCATCAAAACCCTCCAATATCAAAAAAGGGGGTTCACCTACTGCCTGTATGAGGCTAGGTTTAGGGACGTGATTACTGACTGTTGGGTTATGAGTCAAACCTGGGTTGCAAGGCCAGTTTGAGTGAGTCATGAATGTATAAATAAAAACAAAACTATAGGGGGAAAAAGTCCACATTTTATTTTGAAGTCTACAGAATTTCTAATGTGTATTTTATTTTACTTGCTGCCAGTGTTGTTGTTATGTGGTGTGACAGGATAAGATGGTGGACCCAAGAGCAGGCACACAGCAGTTAGGTTTAAGAACCGGAGCTTTATTCCTCCGTGAAGCAGGCAGGCAAATGAATATACACCGGACGTGCATAAACACCAAAAATGTCCATCGGGGCTTGGAAGCCTAATGTCTCTCTTCTCCCGCTGAGTCAAGGTGGGAATTTGACTGTCTCCAGGTTGGGGAAGAGACTCTGAGTCCCGCGAAGAAGAAGAGAGGAGGTCTCCGTAATTCTCAGCGGGTAGCAGGCTGGCTCAACTGTGTGGCATCCCAGGGCCCGACACAGGGCAGCAGGCAGGGTCGTACTAGAGGACGGTGCTCAACGACGGGATAGCAACGTAGCATATTGGTTTGATGACAGGTTGCGGGTGAGTAAACGTAACAAACGGACAACCCAGGACTGCAGGACCAGGGTTGATATAGTGCCAGGTGGTAATCAGCTGGCTTGTCATTCGCTGTGCAGGCTGATCAGGGGCGTGACTATGGGAGGTGTCTGGAGACAGGAAGTGGAGAGACACAGACCAAAACATAAAGCACATGGCACACCACAACAAACAGGGGAATGACAGCACACATAAGGAGAGGTGACCGAGGGGAACAAAGGTCAAAACATACAGGGTCAGACAGGGATCCTGACAGTTATCACAACTCATTACGACAGTAACGATCAAAACTAGCGTTGTCACATCAGACACTTTGTAAACAGGTTATTAAAAAAAGTACGTCTGCCTTTTTATTTCATATTCCATACAGTTCAATTTAGATTCTTGAAACTTGATGAGTATCCACAGTTTACACTTTTTTGAATAGAAATTATTTAAGGTAAGTCTGCCTTTTATTTTATTGGGGGTTTTATCCCTAGATGAAATGTAGTTGCACTATTTTTATTCATTTCGTGAAGGTTTTGCGTACGATTCTTTTGTGAAATAAATGTGAATGGCTCAGAACTGTCACAACAAATTTGTGATGCAACTAATGACCATAGAAGAAGGAGGGCTGTGAGGATAGGCCAGCTGAGAACCAATATGTGTGTGTGTGTGTGTGTGTGTGTGTGTGTGTGTGTGTGTGTGTGTGTGTGTGTGTGTGTGTGTGTGTGTGTGTGTGTGTGTGTGTGTGTGTGTGTGTGTGTGTGTGTGTGTGTGTGCGTGTGTGTGTGTCTCAGATTTGGGGGAAGCATAAGGTTGAATATGTCGACTTCATACCGTGCGATGCGTCTGCCTTCATCTTTGCTCTGCTAGCTGTCCTCCTGCTCCTTATTTCCCTTCCCTCCATTTCCACTCATTCTTCTTCTGTCAATTACTTTCATATTTCTTTTCTTTTGAAAGCATGCTCATTTGGCCACACCTAAGGCCGCTTCTGAGCCTTCGCACTGTGTTTCTCCATCTTATTTTGCTGTTGAAAAGCTGCAAAATACTATATTCTTTCTCTTTTCTTAATCAGGACTCATGATCCTTCTCAAATCAATAACCAAATAATATCACTCCTTCCTGTCAGTTCCTTCTTTCTTAACTATTTAGACACAAGTCAGGAACAAACAGTCTCGCATCACGACACTTAGCTGTGTCTGTTTTCAAATGTTGGCTTCAGATAGAAAAGTTTGTCTTTTTTCTTTGTCTCCCGCGGTCCCATTTTGTGCTTCAACAGATTTTGGTCACATCACAAATCTCCGAGCTGCCGCGTCTGGCTCCATCATCATGTTCTGGATTCTTCTTATCCATTAAATTCCCAGTCAATCCAGTGAATCACATTTCTTTCAAAACTCCGTCACTGACTTTGAGGACTGTGCCAGAACATGACTATTTACTGTTTACTTTCCTAAATGCAGACACGGATATGCATCAGTACACATATCACAGAGAGGCTGCAGTGTTTCATATTATCTGTGGTGGAAACACGTGCCCGAACCATAGACTGTGTACAAAAGTGGACAAAGCTGAAAAATGAGGCCAATGCGGAAGTGCCTTAAGCTGAAATACCACCGGATGCCTCTAGAGGTCAGCTCCAAAAACACCCCCGGCTCCATAGACTCCCATTCAACTAGTCTCATAAAATTCAAGTCAACAAAATTTCTCCACAAGTTATCTCGGTGTTGTTAGCTAAAGTCGATCCTTCTTCCGTTCGTATGAAAATAATCCCATCATTAACTACAAAAAAAAAAGCCTCAATAAGTCATGTTTTTGGGGGCTGTTTGATTGACAGGCCTGTGGTGTAGTCAGGTTACGGCTATTGGTGGGTGGGGCAGAGTGTCCTCGTGTTTCCAATCAGATCAAGTGAGATCACCGCTGACTCCCCCCAGCTCGCCAAATTATGGTCACTTCCGGCTCCAAACCGCTCGGGACTAGCAAAATGGCGCTGGCCAAAATCCAAACTCGAGGCTTCATAACAGCCGTTCACAAACCAACGGTTGACGTCAATGTTGGTTGCCGCTGAGCCAGGACCAAAAGACAAACCTGAGTACAGCCTGACACAACACAAACGGACACGAGGATCATTAGACCCGATCTAAAATGCAGAGAGAGAACAGAAACACAGACAGCAGCGTGACGATCTATCAATTGAATTGATGAACTAACGAGCAATCGCGGTACTAAAAAGTAGCTGTGTAATAATGATAATGCTCCAACAGTGAATGGAAAGACACAGAAACAAAGATAGTTTGTTTGAATGCTTCAAGATGATTAGGTCCATATGAAACCCACCCAACCTGATCGGAGTATAATTTGGACTTCGACTGACTAAAGTACCAGGACGTGTGAAGACCTTTGGTCACTGCGTGCTGAGGGTTTTGTTTGGTCTTTCTGCCTTTACAGGATTTCTGTGAAAGGATTGACCTTACTGAGCCTTTAAGGAATGTACTTCCCTCTGTAAGACCTCGTTCTAAGTGATACTGTTTGCTGAAATTGTTGTTTGTCATTTCCAGAGAGGGGACTCTTTACCTGAGTGACATTTTTTGCTTGCACTATGTATGTTTGATTGTGCCTCTTTAGGAGATAAATTTAACTAATATTATTGTAAAAGTGCAGCTGAGTACCAAGCAGCACTGGTTGATTACAGATGGATATTACCTGGGTCTAAGTGGTACTAATTCCAGAGAACCTCCCTGATTGGCTGCAGACAGGAAGTGACAGGGTATAAAAGGTCTTGTTGTTTTTTTTGTTTTTTTCTTGGTTCTGTAGGAAAATGAAAGAGTGCATCCTTTTGCTTTTTTTTGGCTGTTTGGAAAAACCCCTAACCTGCATTCTGGTCAATTCTTCCCACTCACATTAATTAACTACGGTCACTGTTTTGGGTGCTTAAGTACGTTCACACTGTCAAGTACAGAAACATGCAGTGCTCTATAAGTACCAGGATGATGCACTCAAAATGGTAAAAACAAAAATGTTGGACACTTTCCTCAAAGGTGGCCATCTTAGCTAACAACAGACAAGGGCGGTACCACCAAAGAATGTTAGTGCAGAATGGCAATGTGTGATTTGAAACCACACTACCCTGTCGAAACTCCGAGACCTTAACATGTAAGAGCACTATTTGTTAGTGTACTGAGGGAAGTTTGTCATTTGGAACACATCGCCAGACTTGATTTTCTTGTTTGTTGAATTGATTCCTACATAGATGACACTGCAGGCTACGAGACAGACTCGCTCATCATTGTTTTGCAGTTGAAATCTAATAATTCAACAAGTTATAAAATTCATAATTTCACTAAATGTGTATGAAACAGTCATCTATTAACATACAAGTGACACACCCATGTAAACTTCACTATAACCCAGAACAAAAAACACACCAAAGAAGACACATACAAACTCCAGACACATGGGAGATGTGTGGTTAGCACGGAGCTGAAGGGACAGAAGTATTTCTCTTGTGTTTTTATCCTCCAACATGACAGTCAAAGTGTAGGTTATGTCACATGACAGCCAAAGTGTAGGTTCCCAGTCTGCAGCATTCAGTTGGTGCAGTCACCTGGATTTAACCTCCCAGAGAGAAGAGTACCCTGATCGAATCTCTTCATGTCTGCATCCAGAAGCAAGTCGATACCCTGCGCTCGGTTCTCCTGCCACTCTCTTGACAAACCACATCAGAAACTCCAGCGAGACTTGAAAGCCTGACGCATTCTTCACCCTAAAAGTTACACAATGAAAACAACAAAGTCATCCTGCTGTCGCTGCTGGATCTCTGCTTCTTAACAAAGGCTGATATTTCAGTGATTAATTAGTTACAGTGATTTTATTGGTCATTTTTGCCTTTTATAGGACAGTCAGAAGGGACAGACAGGAATATGTGAGGAAACTGATCCGGGAATGAACTGCAGGACAACTTTCATCGCTCCAACCTTGTATTGGGTCACCCTCTTAGTGTTTGTGCATTTTAATAATTACTTATAACTGTGCAACCGCTTAAACCAGCATGGAGATCTGTTTTCAGTTCAGTTTTTTTGTCATCAATACATCTGTAAGATGTAGAGCAGAAACATTGAGAGAGTTGTTGGACAAAATAAGGAATCTGAGGACATCACCTTGGACTATTGGACAAATCTAAACTACAGTAATTTACTGTCCGACTTCAGCCATGCACATTGTGCTGTGCGGTGGGGCTTTCACCACATACTTGATCAAAGTGTTTGCTGTGCTGCAGCTGCAGGAGATAAAGTAGAAATAACACAATTAAATTACTTCTAATTCATCATTCAATGAATATCGATTACAATAATCACTGTTGTTTTGCATGCACGATATACAGGTACCATTAGCTGAGGTAAACTGGTCGTTGCACTGCTGCAGGTCATAGAATCTGACGGGTCACAGAATATACTGCATCCTGCAAATGTATTTTCCATTGATTCTGTTACTTTTAATACATTTAAGTTGTTCACCATGATTAATAGCAGCAGCATTACTGAGTTTTCACACATCTTTGTGTCATCAGACTTTATTGACGCTTGTAGCGTAAGAGAGGTGGCAAAGGAAGCACACAACGTGAATGCCAGAAAGTGCTGCACAACTTCAGAGCAGAATTAAAACACATATGATAGAATTACATCAAACCAGGCCAACCTTCTATTATACATACCTGTTTTCCAACACATAAAGACAAACAATCATTCATGGACAATCACCAATTTACCTAACAGACGTCTTTGGACTGTGGGAGGATGCCGGGGCATCTGGAGAAAACAAACACAGGTACAAAGAGAACATGCAAACTCCACATAGAAAGGCCCCGACTCAGGCTCGAACCCAGACCATCAAATTCAAATCGAGCAATAATAACTGAAATATAACAAAACAAATGAAAGAAATAAAAAACAATATCAAGCCAAAACAACACCTGAAGGTCCACATCGGTAGTCATGGTCGTTAATACTGTGAAAAAATAAAATTAGGATTAAGAATTACAAATACCAGAGAGAATAATTAGGTTTTCAATCAAGACTTTACCATGTTGGAACCTGATCCAAAATCTGAACTTATCTCGCCTGACTGACATCCTGACAGACTTCATCTGATTTCCACAAGCATTTGAAAGATGCACAAATCACACTAAATACAAGACCTCAGTGTCCTGATCAGTACAATCACTTAAATGATACATTCAAGCCAGAGTATTGCTGTAACACAGAGTTCTGGTTTTGAACAGTGGTGTGTGTGTGTGTGTGTGTGTGTGTGTGTGTGTGTGTGTGTGTGTGTGTGTGTGTGTGTGTGTGTGTGTGTGTGTGCGTGTGTGTGTGTCTTGTCACACACTGAACCCCGGTGCTGAGCTGACTGGGTCTAATTGGTGTCAGGTACCGAGAAATACCGTCACCGTCGTAGCCTCTCTCTCGTGGTCTGACTCCTCTGAAGCTGCTGAGCTTTTACAGGCCGGGGAAACAGCAACATCAAACTCCCGCTGGCTCTTTGAGAGGAACAAGGCAGAGGTGACAATGTCAGAACATGTTTAGTGTAAAACTACAGGACGAGTTTCATGAGGACTGCTCTTTCTGCAGCAGCAGGCTTGGGAGTAAACAGTCACATCTCAGCAGGTCCCGCGGGAATGTTTTGGTGATTTTCACTTTTCTTTTTTCTTTTCTGTGTGTGTGTGTGTGTGTGTGTGTGTGTGTGTGTGTGTGTGTGTGTGTGTGTGTGTGTGTGTGTGTGTGTGTGTGTGTGTGTGTGTGTGTGTGTGTTGGGGGTGGATGCGGGGAAATGTCTCAGCGAGCGATAATTCACTGTGGTTCCAGGTCATCGCCATCAGAGGTTGTGGAGACGGTAATAATGTGGTACTTTATCAGTCCCTGAGGGGGAATTGTCTTTTGTCTTTGTGCTTCATTGCTGAGAAGTGAGAATGGATGATCAGCTGCAGAGCAACACGCATGCCTGAGTTTCAGTTTTTTTTTTGCTGAAAACAAAATGGGGACTGAACACAAGACCCAACTAGTATTAATGCAACGTTTATCCCTTTAACTTGAACTTACTTTCCTCCTTTACATGCAGCCAAGTATTTCAGTTCATCTATATGTAAAGATCTAAATGTAGAAATATCGACTCAATAAGATAACTCACCCTTTTCCATCTGTTTTTAAGGACCGGAGACACTTTTGGAAACGAATTCCGAAGAACCCTTAATCCCTATAAACCTTTCTTTGAATATTAATTCAGTGTAGTTAGATAGATCCACTGTTTAACTTTCAAAGGGTTTAATTATCACATTCAGAACTGAATTGATGATCCATATAACAGATAGTCAGCTAAATTATTTTCAATTGGGTAAAATCCCCCAGTTTTCTCCTTTAGTGACATGATGGAGGCTGTTATGTGGCTTTTGATAGTTAATGGGTTTAAGAGACGTCTGATTCTTTATAATCAAAACTAAAACGGTCCAAACCAGGTTGAAGACAGGTCTGTGCTTTGGTGACTTCCTGCTCCTTTTTCTTCAATACTTCAGTGTTCAGGTTACACTGAGCAGCAGTATTGCTAAACTGATGGTTTTTAATGGATCAGTATCAACTGAATGATGATAAATATCTGATTTGTCACTGAGCTCTATGTTTTCCATCTCAGTCTGTGACACACATCTTAATTAACAGCTGGATCTACACTGCAGCATTTGTCTGCACAAGTGAAACTTACAGTATCTAAATGTGAAAATTGATTTTGTCACAGCTTGATCGACTGTTCTGACACCCAGTTTTGCTAAATTTAGTAAGCCACTTATTAATCAGCCATTTCTCAGATCGGAGTAAAATATTCAGGAAGTGGTTTCTCATTTTGGAAGTGCTGATTGTCACTTTCCCTATTTGGAATGATTGATGTTGCCGGTGGCAGCTCAGCTGTCGAGTTTGGGTCTCTGCTGTCTGTGAATTCTGCCAAAGAATCATGAGGCAAAAGAAGCATCACTGTGATACAAACATGAGAAGTCACATTCCTCAAGTTGAGCTTTATTTTGGGAAACAGGGATTAACTCTGGATTTTTGTGAGCGCTAGCACTAAGAGGCTGAGCAGCAACAGGCTACACTTTACAAAACAAACATGTAAAACCTGGGACACACTGCCTGCATCGGTGCATTCACTTCTCGTGTGTTTGCTGTGGTGCAGCACTGAATCAATTGCTGTGTTCCAAATGACAAACTTCCCTCATTACATGAACAAATAGTGCTCTTACATCTTAGGACTCTTGGTAGTGCAGGGGTTTTGACAGGGTAGTGTTGTTTTAAATCCCACACATTCTGCACTGACTGGAAATAACCTCAACATGTGAACACATCACCCACCAAAGTATCTGCAGCCTAAATTATTTTACCCAGAAATTAACATATTTTTGTTTCCTCTGTTTAACATACTCAATAAATACACTGCTTCTTCTGTCCAGCAGCAGTAGTGAAACAGAAACCCTTTTGTGTGGTGTTCAACAACCTCTGCAGCTTCCTCAGATGACTTAATCTAAAAATGATTTACGTCTGTGGCCCCGCCCCCTTCCTCTGCGTCGCGAAAATGGCGACCGTTTTGGGTGGAAAGTGTCCAGCTCTTTCACACTTCTTTTCTGGACCATTGTTTAGTGCACTGTAGGTTTCTGTACTAGACAGTGTGAACGCACTTATGCACTCAAAATAGTGAGTGTTAGTACGTGAGTATGCCATTTGGAGCACAGCAATTGTTTCCCTTTTATAATGGCCTTCAGTGATTGAATGTTTAAGGTCCGACAAGTGAAGCTTTTTAACCAAAAAGCTGGCACACGAGCATCAGAGGCACATTGGAAAAGTTCAGCCTTTCACCTGTTAAATTATTGACGTAATGATTAATAAGTACGACCCACACTGTGTTTCTACTATTATTATATGGTGAACATGTGATCACAGATATTTTCTCTGTCTACTTGCTGGGAAACGTGCGTCACATTAAAAAGAGGCAAGACCCCCGAAACTCCAGACAGTCAACATGTCTCAACATTTTTAGATGGATTTGAATGAAACAGGCCTCAAGATTTCATGGTCCTCGGAAGATAAACCTTAAAGAGTTTGGCGATCTCCTGACTTTTCGTGTTGCAACATCACTCGGTCAAAATGTCCACTTGAATTCTCATTTGAAAAGTGTTTTGATTTTCTTAAAATCTTTCTGGGAGCAAGCAGAATTTGTCCCCTTAAAGTTCAGGACAAGACAGAAAGGATAAAAACATGCTGAGAGTTTTTCTTTTATTCCTACTTTCTATTAAAACTCAACAAAGGCTGAAAGGAAACTCAAGTGCAGGAGAAGCAGAGGGCATAAACGAGAAAGAAGAGAAGTAAGAAGAAAAAAAAAAATCCAAAACGCAAAAGGAAAGCAGAGAACAGGAGCGGTAATGATGATGATGATGATGGTGAGGAGGAGGCAATAGCAGAGTCTGGCGGTGACCATGGTGACATCGAGCGACACGCATGAGTCATCTTCTCCCAAATAATGAAAGCCTAATGAAAGGTTTTCCCTCACCTTTGGGTGTGTGTGTGTGTGTGTGTGTGTGTGTGTGTGTGTGTGTGTGTGTGTGTGTGTGTGTGTGTGTGTGTGTGTGTGTGTGGGTGGGTGGGTGGGGGGCGGGGGGCACTACAGGCAACCAGGCTTCAGCCACTAATAATGTCCAGAATGGAGAAAGATTTATTTTCCTTTACATTTGCTGACTTGCACAGACTGACTTTGAATGACTTTGAATGGACAACTAAGAGCTGATTTTAATGACCTAATACTCATTTTTAATGGTCTTTATTGGTTTCTTTTCTCATGTTTACAATCTTTCTAAGGACATCTGTAATGCACTTGTGAAGTTGTGGCTTGTTTCTAAGGTTGCGTAACCACTGTGAACACAAGTTCACATACAATACTCAATAACGTAGATTATTGAATTGCTGTACATTGATAAAGCCATCAATAGAATGATTCTATTTTCAATGTTTACCCATCTGAAGTGTTATGGTCTAATTTTAGTCCCAACATGTTACATTTTGCGTGTATTACGATAAAAGCCTTGTTAAAAAATGTAGGGTTTTTGTCTGCTGAACGACTAGAAATCTTTTCATCTGAAATGGTACCGGAAGAGTTGAGTTTATATTTGGGCGTAATGCAGTAAATTTAACAGGGCAAATGGCATTTGTATTTCTTTGTATTTTGGTGCACGCAGCTCTGGGGCAGCATGGTGCAATGGTGAATTAGGACACATAGAAAATTAGAAGGTGCGTCACAGCCGACTTCAATCATGGCCACTCTATCCAGATCCTCTCATTCCCTTTAAGACCGCTTTGGCTAAGCGGACTGTCATTTTCTTATGAATGAAGAAGGAGCAGACCGACACTGACATCTAAACTTTGTACTGGAGGAAACTGACATACTTGTCTGGAGGATCAGACTCTAACCACTGAATTTATGGTACTAAGAAGAGGTAACTAATATTACAAATAACTTCCACCATTACCAGTGGAAGTTATTTGTAATATTAGTAATACCAGTGTAGGAAGGGTTTCAATGATACAAGACAAAAACATGTTTTTTATAGATGTCAAACACTGGTATGGATTAAATGTCAAAGTGAACAAAGAACACTCATTTAATAATGTGAAATCAGGTGCTGGGACGATGTGGAGGAGTAAATTACACACTGCAAGGAGACAAAAATAAGCCCTGAGAGTCTACAGCAGAGGTTTCCATTTTTTTTATTTTCATAAAGAGAGGAACCCGAGCATCAACCCAAATAAACCCAAGTCGGGTCTCGGCCCCTTAAAACCAAGTGGATCAGTGTAGCTGTGCTGGCAGCTGTGAGGCTGGATTAGGACACATACACACAACAGCAGCAAACCTTTCAGGAGTTCATGAAATGGTGCTTTTCTTTTTTCAAGTTTCTTAACCCCCTCTGATTTTATCTCTGATTTTCTCTGCCTGTTGCGCAGTTTGAACTTGTGTAAGAAATGTATCCTCTAAATAAACCCACATTGATAAACATGAAAAACCTATCTGCCTCCATTTACGTTAACATTCACCATATTAACATATGTAATTATGATATAATTTCCATCAACAGTTAAGTGGCTTCAAGACACATTTACAGGACTACAGTATATTTAGATATGGCTGGTACAGGAGCAGCATGACTGACATGTGGCAGACATGGTGTGTGTGTGTGTGTGTGTGTGTGTGTGTGTGTGTGTGTGTGTGTGTGTGTGTGTGTGTGTGTGTGTGTGTGTGTGTGTGTGTGTGTGTGTGTGTGTGTGTGATGTGATGTGAAGTTATGTGTGTGTTGGCAGATGTGTGTTTCCAGCCTGTGTACCTGCCGTTAAGGCAGCGATGGATGTATCTGGAGCGTGTTCTCAGTTCGAGGCGGGTTTAAAAGCCTTCGACCATGCTCCCGCTGTATGATTCATTCCATTTATCACTGTGTGGTCACTGTGTAATTAACTTTTTAGAGGCTACCAATGTGCATGAAAACCACCACCATAACCTAGCTTAATGCTTTTTATGACTGAACATTAAAACAAATACAGTCTGAAGTCAGGGATAAAAACAACTTATTAGTTTCCATTCATATTAGAGAGTCCTGCACAAACACAGGAATTAAGTCAAAACTACAATATTTACCGTATGGGCCAGAGCATAGAAATGATGATAGTTATTTTAAACATCTGTTTGAGGATAAGAAAAGTTTTTACACATCTGGTGGCAAACTTTGCTTGAGAAACCAACAGAAAAGCTTTTTTTTTTTTCTCATGATTACATTTCATAATACCTAAAACTCACCTCAGAAGTTTTACTGAAAGAAAAAAAATGACTTAAATGTGTTAATATGGTATGTATGGTATGTGTGCATATGGTACCATGCTTTATTTTAAGCAGCGGTCTCCAACCTTTTTTTCCTTTGAGAGCTACTTTAACAAAATGAAAGTGTACAGCTGCTCCTGTTTAGTAACATGTATTCACGTAGCTGAGCTCCAACCAAACCAGCTGAATGAGCTTCTTTTATGTGAACAATAACAAATGAATACTCTTCACACACATTTTGTATCACAACAGTTAGATTTAACAGCATGTGCATGTTCTCAATTGATAAAGCTCACACTATTCACATCTGTCATAGACTTATTATTGTTATTTTCCATCTGTCCACAAATCACTGTATCACTTTACTTCACTTTAATTTCCTTCTGTCTGTAGTTAACACACACGCATTATGTATTCTGTCTTTTCCTTCTTTTAGTTTGAAAAGTCACGCATTCAGCCATCCTGCGGTTTTACTTTGATTGCTCACTCAGTGACAGACACTCTCGTTGTAGCTCTGGCCCCGCAGTTGCAGTGCAGCCAAAAAATAATGTATTTATGGGCACCTACTTCTTTCCAGCTCAGTGTGAGAGTTTCTGGTGCACTTTGCAGGTGCGTTGCAGGTCGCAGTTTGAGTCCTCTGATCTCTGTGTGTCTCTCTCATAGCGGAGTTCAACCTCTGCTGCACTGACGCGGTTCGGATGAGACACAGGTGATGGGAGTGAGGGAAGACTGTCCACCTGCTGGTTAATCGCGTTGATAGTGTTGTAGTCTCGGTCAGATTACAAAATAAATACATACAAAATGCTGAAATGGATAACCAAACATACTTGGGCTCCCATCAATAAACCTGTAAACGTACGTCTATGTGTGGCAAACACTGCATATTGTTCTAACCTTCCACAGGCTACTAAGAAACGGATGGAGAGCTACTGGTAGCTCGGGGGCGATGGGTTGCTGATCCTTAGTCTTTAGCAACATTAAAAAACTCAACTCAGTTGTATTTCATCGAGCAGAGGCTTTGTAGCTTTTGCTTTATGTTTTTTCCACGTTTTCTGCTCCAAAAATGATGTAGAAGCACCTTAAGTCATTTTTTTCCAGTCATTAAACCTTCTTAGGTATTGCCAGAACTATTTCTTCTCCTTTGGTTGTTCAGGGAAACTTTGCAACAGACAAGTGTAACAGTATTAATCTTAAAAAAGTTAAACCAGCTGGAAAGATTTTAGTCTTAATCTCTATGGTCAGCTTCTGATTCAGCTCTTGAAAGAGTATTGAGAATGCAAGAAACTACAAACATCCACTGAGGTATATCAGAGTAGAGACATTTATCCAAATGATTCAAATGTATTTTTAATTTTTTTGCTTCCTGACAATCAACCTGTCCCCTTCTGCAGACTATGGGTGGCCCCTACCCTCAGATCTTTGTCCCATCTGGATCTACCTGGACGTCCTGTTCTCCACAGCGTCCATCATGCACCTCTGTGCCATCTCGCTGGATCGATACATCGCCATACGAAACCCGATCCACCACAGCCGCTTCAACTCCCACACCAAGGCCCGCATCAAGATTATGGCAGTGTGGACGATCTCAGTGGGTAAGTACTCTCACTTACACAAGCTCACACACACACACACACACACACACACACACACACACACACACACACACACACACACACACACACACACACACACACACACACACACACACACACACACACACACACACACACACACACACACACACACATTTGCAAGTTGAAATGAGACTTGTATTGTCAGTCCACTTGAGACCTCCAGCGATTTGTCTTTAGCAATGTCCTGCTATCAAAATGGCAAAAAGGAATAAATCATTTGCTTTTCTAATGTGTTATGGGTCTCTTGCAATTAGAGGTATTGAGGATTTTCTTTTCACAGGAAGCTGGATGTAAATGATGAAAAGTATTTTCTCTAACTGGAGTGTTTTGATGTCAACAAATTAAAATGTACCTGAGGTTGTTCATGTAGGTAGTCATCCATTAATTAAAATCACTTAAATTCATTCCTCTCAAGAGAAGTTGAGCCTGTTGAGGTAATCACATATGTAGTTCCCTCTGCTATAACCCCATGAGAAGTTTTTCAGGACAAATATCCAAATGTGGGAGCCAGAAGATCTCACACACTCTCCTATAAAACATTGGTGTGCACGTAGATGGAGGAAAAGAAAGAGGTGCCACTACTTCCAAAAGCTGGTAAATGCTCCAAGTCTTTATTTTGTCCAGAGTCAGAGCTGCTTCGGCTGTTAGACTTCAACAGAATTGAATGGACAGGCCTCATGGTTCAATTCAATTCAATTCAATTCAATTCAATTCAATTCAATTCAATTCAATTCAATTCAATTCAATTCAATTCAATTCAATTCAATTCAATTCAATTCAATTCAATTCAATTCAATTCAATTCAATTCAATTCAATTCAATTCAATTCAATTCAATTTTATTTCTATAGCGCCAAATAGCAACAGAGGTTATTTCATGGCACTTAACACATGAAAGTCCTTACAGCAGAACCCGACAATACAACAATGAACACAAACTAGGAGAAAAAAACTCCTCTTTAAGAGAGAAAAACCTCCAACAGTGGGAAGGAAAAACTCCCTTTAACAGGAAGCAACCTCAGACAGAACCAGGCTCAGACGTGGGCGGTCATCTGCCTCGACCGGTTGGGGTGAGAGGAGAGCAGAGAGAGAAAAGGACAGCATAGAGATACAAGTTGCGAACTGTTGATGGGGCTGACAATCACAGAACAGACACATGCAGCTCCATGACGGAACATCTGGAAAATAAAGAATAGAAACTATGAGCGCGAGGGAACTGAATGGAGACAACAGACAATAAGTAAAAACTATGGGAGAGAAAGAGCATGAAGTTAATGAGATGTGATGGTGAGATATGAGTTATAGAGAGTTAAAGAGTGAGAGGAAAGAAGCTCAGTGCATAACGAGGTCCTCCAGCAGCCTCGGCCTATAACAGATAACTGCAGGATGGTTCAGGGCCACCTGAGCCAGACCTAACTATAGGCTTTATCAAAAAGGAAAGTTTTGAGTCTAACCTTGGTTGTGTGAAGTGTTTCTATAATAACAGAGAGAGAACACCAACACTGCAGCAGCATGTTGGTCTATGAGTGAACTCAGCAACAAAGACTAAAGACAACAGATAAGGCTGAAAAACTGGTAAAATGTACAGAGACAAAGCAACGTGAAACCCACGGTGGACATGCAGGTGGCAGGATATTGCACTTAACATTGCAGCACCCAGCCCTGTATCAAGGCAAAGCGTGAAATAGACACGCCGGTCTACCACAGCAAAACGTGAGCTTACCATCTTTTGCTTCGATGGACTAAAATTAAACCTACTGCACGCTTTGAGCTTTGTGATGACAGTCTATGACTTCTGCCACAAAGCCACCCCCACTGCCTCCTAATAGCTTACTGCCACAACGTGTCCTTTGTCCTTGGTCTCAAAACCTCTGTTGTGAGACCATGATCACATGATCCCATGTCACATGACATTTATGTGCGTGTAAGTTTCACGCTTACAAAACATGTAACTTTCACACCTAAACTGCCCAAAACGTGGCTATCTCACGTTTTGTTGTTATACTGGGTTGCATCAGCATTGGCAGGTTGATTAGAATCAAATCTGTGGAACTTCAGAATGAAAACATTATGTTCAGATCCTCCAAAATCATAGCAGTATATTAAGTAACCCTGAAAACTTTTGCAACGTATTATCCCTGCATAGTAACGTGTTGTCTCTGTCCTACCTGGTTATTATAGTTACATATTAGCTTTATTCTGCTTCCACTGAGCTTTGTCACAGAAACCCTTCACACACAAACAGGTTTTCTTCTGAGGAGGCAAATGGAGCACAAAACAAATCCAAGCACAGACATCTGAAAAACAAATTGAAAAGCCTTTAATTGGATTATGTATTGTATATTCCAAAGCTAATGAGCAGCTGCCATGTCAGGGTCCAGAGGTTCACACTGTGTTTGCTTTGTTCTTATTTTCATGTGAGTGAAAGTGTTCACAGGACAAAAATAGGAAGGTGAAAGAACACTTTTTTTTTTTTTTCAGGTTTGTCTTAAAACAGCACTTGCACACCCATACGTACAATCAAAGAGTTTTCTTCTGGCTGTTCTGGCTGAGAAGAAATCCCTGGAATTGATTCTATTATGAAAAAAATATTCAGTCCTCGTTCTGAGGAAAATACATTTCAAAGTTCAGCTGAAGCTGAATTGAGGTTTTAGCAGTACAATATGGAGTTTTTACAACCATACGATGTCAGTCAAAATCAATATGGCTATTATAACATGAAAACATGCATGGTGATATATAGGATATTTACCGACTATGCTAACACATGACAATACCACACTTTATTTTCGTGAGAACAGCAATTACAATACTGCAAGAAGACTTGTGATAAGCTGGTCATTAACCAAAACTAAGGTATGTATCAAACAAATGCAGCGCTCAAACTTAGTAGTAGCTTCTAATATGTAAAATGTTAAGTTTATGTTACTTTACATTTTTTAATTCATAAAAACATACACTTTCCCCTTGTCTTCTTATTACAATGGAAATCATTTAAAATTAATTTTGAAAAACCTTGTATTATAGCCAGACAATTCACAGAACAGCTTTCACCTTGTATATATGCAAGTAGAGTGTGTACCAAAAAAAGAAATGATTTCAATTTTATAGATTTAATGCTAAATGTGTCATCTTCAATTTAAACTATTAAACACAGTTTTGTAATGTTTACACAGGAAGATATTCAGCATTATGTAGAGGAATGGAAACTCAAAAGATCTAACGCTCAATGGTTAGTTAAAGTAAATTTAACAGGACTATTTTGTTACTAATTATATGGAAATGGAGCCATTTTTGAAACAGCAGTACACTGTTAAAATACCACTTGTTTGAGTGTGGAAGAACCAGGATATACTGTATGGGAGCAGAACTCTTAAGATAGAAGTTTCTTTCTAAAATCTTAAGTGTCAGAAAACCCAACAAAGTAAACGTTGTTAGCTGTAGCCCGAATCAGCTAATATCTGTCTTGTAGAGATTTGCATTTACTCATTTATCATTGACCCTGGAGCTGCGTAACTGCCCCAGCTACACGGCTTTAAACAAAAAACCGAGGCAAAGGTGTAGGTGTTTCATGTGATTTGAAGGTTAAGGTAGTACGTTAGTGGTTTTATCACAGAAAACAGACTGAACACAAACAGAAAGTGTTTGTGTTCAAGGATCAAAAACACAACTTCGCGAGCGGCCTTGTACATTGCAACATTCTTCTATTTAAGTGCATCGCAGATAGGCAAGAGTTACTCCGCTACAATTTAGGTAAATACAAAAATCCCCAAAAATGTCAGTCCTCTGGGTTTAAAAATAGTTTAGCTGAAGTTACCTGAGAGGTCACAGGTAAACACACAATGCTGAGAAGGAAAAGACAGAGAGAGAGGAGGGCAGTCAGCTCCTCGTGAGATGCAATTTTCCACAAGACACAAGTGACGTTTATGACTTTGCATGATTTCTTTATGGAGGACAGGGAACAATCGGGTCCTAATAATTGCCGTCTGCCCGCCCAGCTAGACGAGCAAGAAATGTAATGATAGGGCTGCAGTGGAACGATGGAGGGACCGGAGCCAACATTAGCTCTGCTTGGACGTAATTTAAACTCGCTGGGTGAGAACATGGAGAAAAATGAAGCACAAAGATTTCAGCTGATCACATTCCAGCAAAAACACAACAGTTGTTGTTTGATCTAAGTTGGCTCACTCCACAACTTTTCCACCTCCCTGTCCTAATTGATCTGTTTTTGTCAGTGTTATTTGACATGTTTTCACACTAAGCTAATTAAGATGAGTAATGGTAGAAAAGTTGTTTTTTTCTCCAGGTGGCGGTGTGGCCGGTTCTTAGATTTTATCAAAGCAATGGATGGAAGAAACCTCACAGCTGGATGTCAGTGCTGTTTTGTTCCCTTCATGATTTACAGCAGGTGTAAGTGAGTTATCCTGATTTTGGAAGATAAGAGACAACACAAACAGCTGTTTATTCAGAAGAGTGATGCAAATGTCAAATGTACAGAACAAATACAGAATCGAGTGATGTATGAAGAAATGTTAGCTTGATTAAAGGTGAGGCTATTTTTGCTTGGATGGTTTACTGATCAGGCCTCCAAGGCATATGCCCAGAGGTGAGATAGGAGCCACAGGTGGACGGCGGGCCTCTGGATCTATTTGATGTTAAAATTTGCTCTGTGACTATCCAACAAAAAATGTGTTAAGTTGAAATGTCCTGACAAACAAAATCTAATGCAATGTTAGTTTTTGCTTTAGTTTTGCTTTCCTGCACGCCCTCAGGCAATCCAGTATTTTTTAAATGAAATGGGACAGAGCCAATCAGGGGGGCAGATTAGAACTCAAAAAATGCTATCGGATGTAAATTTAAGGACAAAAGTGCTTTCGAAAAGATTGGGCACAACTTTTCAGGTTGTTTTGCATTGCCCTATTCCCTGACACAGGTAGTGTGATATTACAAGTGACACCTCATCAGAGCATGAAAATCCTTTTGTACTGAATACAACAGTCTGCCAAAGTTTGCTAAGCTAACTATCTAGCCTCAAAATATTATTATGGCAAATTCCAAAGCTCCTGTTCTTCAACAAAACAGAATTTACCAAAACTAGAACACAACAATGGAGAGTGGAAGTCAGTAACATCAGCCGCAGTGAGGATGAGAATGTGACACACTGGGGAGGTGGTGCATGTCTTAAAGCAGACAAATGTGGACAGAAAGGAGTTACATGGACGACATTTTACAGCAGTTTCACAGAGGGTTCTGTTAATCGAGTATAAAGACACCAGCAAACTTTGAGAAGCTCTCACCTTTCTCTGATGAAAACAGGAAGTGTTGTCAGCATTGTGTTGAAATCAGCATCTGTAGCATCACCTGTTGGAGGATGTGAGGCTGTTGCAGTTGGCATTTACTACACAGACTGTAAAACCTGTTTTGGAAATACTTCAAGGTTTGTTAGCTAAGCTGTGTTATTTGGAGTTCACCTATGCATTATGACAAAACCATATTTCAAACTGTATAATCTGGTCAAGTATGTTGTGTGTGTAGAAAAGGTGGTGCTAGGAACGGTGGGCACGACAGTCGCCCTCTGGTGCTTTTGTGGTGATAAGTTATTCAAATTACAGGGTGATAAATCACAGTTTATGAACTGAGTTGTTAGCATTTACTGGATATCATTTTTAAATATTTAATCACAAACTGGAGGAACTCTCACGTTGGTTCTTTATGCCACATCACAAGAATATTTTCTTGTATATTTTCTTGACCTTCAGGCCAAAAATTTAGTTTTTCAACGGCTGTTATTTTTGACATTTTTTCAACACAATACTACTATCAGGGAATAAAATGTCAAAAGAGTAATCTGACAACAAGAATAAAAAAGGTAGATGTACTTCAGATCCTCTCGGCCAGGTGTTTTTGTCCACACTCCATCATGTCCTCGCTCAACAACAAAAAAAGAACTCACGAAATAAAGGACCGTCTCAATGAGCTTTAATGAAACATTCTGACCACAGAAGAGCAGGATAAAAGCATGAGCATGAAAGACACGATACTTAACACAGCTGAATAGTTCTGTAATGGTAGATGTAAAGGACACTGGAGAAAAACCTTCTGCACTAAGAACACATTAATGGTTTTGGTTGCTGTTCTTCTCTCTCATCTTGTTATAGCCAGCGGTTGGTCTATAAAGTGTCTATCTTTCAGATGCATCTGTTTAATATTTTATATTAATGTAGCTCAATGACCTGAAGGTCTATTCAATGGCAGCTCTGTATAACAGACTGTATATATAGATGGATGTAACATCATTACTTTCTATCACAGTACAAAAGTGAAACCAAAATAAACCAAAACCAGAAAAAGTTTCACCATCTTGGTCTGTGAAGAACTAAACGAGAGTGGAGACAGTATTGAGGTCTCACCACATGTACAAGCTAAAATATCAGTCCTAGTAAAGAACCCCGTTAAACATCTTGACTTACTTTTGTGTGCATGGAAGAGTCAAGTTTAACATGAACAAACTGGACTCTATCTGATCAAGATGATATACACCAGCCTAGAGCGGTTCCTGTGATCCTAATTCTATAGAGCATGTCCAAAAATGAAATTATTTGAAATCAAGGTGTCCATTTGACCTTTTAACAGAATATTAGGAATACATATGCACAGAAACACATGTATATACAACGCATCTGAAAGATAGATACTGTATAGACCAACCGCTGGCTATAACAAGATGAGAGAGAAGAACAGCGACCAAAACCATTAATGTGTTCTTAGTGCAGAAGGTTTTTCTCCAGTGTCCTTTACATCTACCATTACAGAACTATTCAGCTGTGTTATAGCTACTGTGTCCAAAAGGGGAGTGTTTGCTCAGGTCTCACAGGTCTCACCGGCTCCTGTTCGTGAAGATAAAACCTGCGTGTAAAGGTGTCCATCATCCATACAGAAAACAGACTAATTAGATCCTTGTTTTTTTCACAGTTCCTGAAATTGGACAACACAGACAATAAATAGCCAACTCATGTAGGCTACCATTTCCTCAGGTTCAACGGCTTGTTTATTTTAAAGTACAAACCTCAAATTCAGCCATGTGTCCACAAAATCAGCCTTTGAAAGCTCTGCTTGACCTGAGGTAACTTACATTTCCATTAGAAATAACCGCACGAACTAACATTTGTGAGAAGTGTGGCGTTCCATGCCGGTCTCTACAGAGGCGCTGCACTTCTGTGAGTGGGGTTTGTATGCCTGCATTGATGCAGACTCTGTGTTGGAGAGCTTAATAAGCCACGACCACTTCAGGGCAGTTGGTTTGTAATGGAACTGGGCCATAGTGAGCAACATGGGTGAGGTTTGAAGGCCTGCGAGGCCCAGGTGAACTCCATCGGCTGACGACCCTCCCATGTCCACCAATAGCAAACAAACCTCCTCACTTCCACACCATCATAGTCACAATCTGTAGAGGGTTCTGTTAATCAACCAGCAAACTCTCACCTTTCTCTGATGAAAACAGGAAGTGTTGTCAGCATTGTGTTGAAATCAGCATCTGCAGCAAGCATAAAAAAAGAGAAAGAGGAGGCAGCTTTCCTCCAACTCCTGTTCTCACAAAACCAAATAACACTTTGTCCTTTCATTGTGATTTCTCCAAACCTGATTGACCTGAAACAACGGCACTAATTCATTTGGAATGAGTTGTCACCGTCGCCTAATGCCTCCGAGCTCCTCCGCGGCCCTGAGGTCTGTGTTTGCCTGCACTTCATTAGCTCTGTTGTTCTGAACTGTGGCGGCTAATAACCAATTCCTGCTGGAGCTGCTGATACCTGATTCAGCAGTTTCCTCTACTGCCTCGATCTTTCAGGTATAGACACCGTTTTCCAGGACAGATTTCTAAATTTTTGAGAAGATTTCACAAACTCTATAAAATGTTCCATCGGCTGTGGTCACAGCTGGACCAAAGGAAATTCGGGCCACGACTTCAAACAGCTGATAGAGGCTCTAAAAGGTTTTAGTTTGTCAAGAGTCAGAAGCTTCAGCTGAAACACTCAGAACAGTAGAGGCCTCATCTGTCCATCCCCAATCAAGAGAAACACAGTCGATCAGTGCTGTTCTGTGCATTAACCAGGCTGCAACAATGACAAGCACTCTGATCAGTGCTAAACTGATTTTGGTAGGAGTCCCTCTGAGACGTTACAGCGGCTGCGTTTAAGACAAGATAGTAAAGACCAGAAATCAAAATCAAATATTCATCCTATTTTTTAAAAATCAAAAAATGATTGTAATGTTTGTAGTTATGTGGATGATAAGATGTTTTTGTCTCTTTGTTGTTAATAACATGTTCTGAAAATGGTTGCCTGCAGTAGAATTTAAAAAAATATGGTTTAATCAGCCTTGGATAAGTTGTGTTATGTAATAGTGCTAGAAAAGCCGTCCAATAAAACTGTTAATGGTATTATGTCTGAAAGCATCCTCACTTTACTTTTAGTGAAGAAAACTTTTACGCAGTGCTGTACTATATACGCAAATAACTTGAGGCTAAAGCTTAATAAATGCTCTGCTGTGATGCAACTGGGCTGAAGCTCCACAGAGTGGACAGGAGGACGAGATGAAACGCCTAATGTGATTTCAGCGTGGCAGGCAGCAGGTCCCGCCCTCAGGCGGCGGTGCAGCAGCCCGATCGGGCCTGTGCGCAGCACTACACTGCAGCCTACGAGCCCAATCAGATCCTTTCAGGGTTTATTCACCAGTGTTAGTTTACAAATTGTGTTTGCACGCGGCGCCTTGGTTTTCTCCTCAGGTTTGTGAGGAGCAGAAAGCAGCGCTGTGGTTTCCTCATGGCAATGTTGCAGTGGGTCATGGTTACGGTCTGATCTGATTGGACGTAACATCAGGACTTACACATTGTTGCACTGAGGCTGAAGGAGGGTGTGAATGCACTCACTGGCTCGCATGAATGCATGCTGATGATGTGTGTGTGTGTGTGTGTGTGTGTGTGTGCGCGCGCGTGTGTGTGTGTGTGTGTGTGTGTGTGTGTGTGTGTGTGTGTGTGTGTGTGTGTGTGTGTGTGTGTGTGTGTGTGTGAATTTCTCCAAAATTACATAATCCAAACTGAAATGTTTACGCGCCTCTTCACTAATGTGTTGCTCTTCACTAGCTTCTGCAGTACAACTCTCTCACTTCACTTCCTTTATGCACAAAGAATTAAGCAAATTGATATTCAGTTTTTGTTTCTATTTTACTAATGATTGATGTTTGATTGAAATGAGTGATTCTACACCTCCAGTTACACCAGGTAAAGTGTTACTAATACAAACAATTTGTGTTGCTGTAATAGCACATGGCTGTTATGAGTGTATTTTATTAGCCTGGTGAGAAGCAGACACAATTTCACCAGTTTTTCCTGAGTACAGCATATTTTTAAATTGTTTTAATGAACACCAGCAGCTTGACGAGGAGCTGAGCGTTTAATCTGCGCTGAACGTTCAGCTATTTTTTCCGGTCAGCAAAAGTTGAAAAATATTTGCACTGCACTCACCGTCACCAGCCGTCCAATCACAGTGAAGTAGGGACAGGACAAACACGTTGAACCACCAACACTGGTCGCTGATCGGTCCGCCCTTCAGAGTAGCTGTGCAAACGCTAATACGAGCCAAGTTCACAGGCTGTTATCACAGTGAAGAAAACTGAAGCTGTGAGCGACAATCGGCTGAGCCAGGCTAGTATTTGATCCCCCACTGAAAGATTTATTCTCCAAAATACCAGTACAGTATTTTTCAGCTGCACAGCTCTAGAAATGCACAGTAAAACATCACAGCAGAATTTTGTGGAATCAACTAATATTTTCTCATTAACTTAAAATGTTTTGTTCATTTTGCAATAATGCAAGGTATAATTTCCAGTTATTGTCTTGACTGCTAGTTAAAACTGGATTTGTATCATAGACTGCATATAAAAATGGACGTAGTCTCCAGGTCAGAAAAGTAAAGCTAATCCAGATGTGCAATACCAGTGAGGGGCCACTAGGGATGGGGAAATACAAAGTCAGTGCATTTTTTCTACATTCCGTTATGGTGTCATTCACTAAATTCACCCCTTCTGATTCATGTTCCGTTGGTCCTTCTGAAAAAACAAATTCCAGTGAAATTGGCTGAAGAAAGGTTGAATTGTTGCTTCTTTCAATTTGGCAAAAGTATTGATCAACATGAGAGAAAAAGTATCCTATGATGTGAGCAGAAACATGAATACTGTAAGACAGAAAATAGGTTTTAAAAAGAGGATGAGATGTGACAACAGAGGAAAGAAAAGAAGTGAGGAGCGAGGAAAGTAGCGAGTAAAGGATGTAGAAAACAGGACAGATGTGGCTCCCAGTCACCAACAATGATAAACTGAAACTTCATGTTGATGTGTGACACAGTGTGACACTGAAGCTCTGTCCGTTTCTGCAGGATAAACACGTCCTTACACACTTGTAAATGTCTAATGCTGACTGTTGAACATGAACAAATATTGATTCACTTCAGTGAAAACGTCTTTTGACACAAACCACATTCATTACAGACCATTTCCTGGCTTGTTTTCACTGCTCTGCTCAGTCGAGTCTGAAGGAAGACATCTGCGTCACTCACCGATGGGCGTCTGCTTTTTATTTTACTTCCAAATGAAGACCCCAAGCTGAGTTTATTTAAATAAATCTTCAACACTGCACAACATTTACATGATTTATATTGAATTTAATTACTACCAAGCAGCTGAAAAAAATGCTTCCTGCTTCAAACTGATGGCTCATTTCATTCCTCAGATGTTGTGTTTCTGCAACTCACATATGTGCAAATGTGATATGTGCGCAAACTGTCGCAACTCAGCTGTTTCAGATCAATGAAGACACACACACACTTCTGTGAGTGTGTTGCTTTACATACGTTGTACAGGCAGGCGGTCAAACAGACTGATTTACCGCTTGGTTTCCCTCCAGTTTCTGGATGAAGCTCTGTAACACTCCCAGTGGGACGCTCAAACACACCGAACAAACATGAACACACACTTATACTGCTGTCTGTTGTGACTTACTCACAGATGGTTCATATTTCCCTGTAATCAAAATAATTAGAAACTATAATTCCAGTGAAGATACTTACAATACCAAGTAATATAATTTAGAGTTACTTATACTTTATTTGAGTATTTTCACTTTGTACCACGACTACACTTTGTTTAAAAAAGAAATGTATTTTTCCTGCACTTCATTTGACAGTTCCAATGTCGATGGAGGCGGTGTGACGGGCGTCTGTAACTTCTTGAGTTCCACTAAAGAGGCATTTTCTCTTTAAACTTTGCTCTTGCTTTTCATTTGAAAGAGTGTTTAAGTCTCATATGAGAGAAAACAGTCAAGTGTCAGAACTTTGGTTTTGCTTCTTTCCTCTAATGAATCATCTCTTGATCCCTCAGATTTATTTGGTGACCCTTCGGAGGGGTTCAGACTGTAAATTGGAAGCCACTGCACTTAATTGTATATTAGGCATCTATAACAGCTCTACCTAGCGGCACTCCAACGCTAAACTACTGTTGAAGCTTTGAAGGCTCATCAGGTAGGCAAAACAGCAGCGTTCTTAAACGTGAGCAGGTGATCTGGAGCCACTTTCTGGCAAAGTTCCGCGCCAACCCGCCAAAAGTCCCCTGTGATACAGGATGAACATCAAATTAATAAAATAATAATAATAATAATCATCATCATGATCATCATCAACACCAAAGTATATGAACTAGCACAATAAAATCACCTACCGATCAGGTAACGTTTGTCCGCTCCAGAAGGGGAGAGGAGGGCATGTAGCGCTGCTACCGGCAGCTATGGAAACAAGACGCGATCACGAACGTGACACCATGATAAAATAAAATCAGGAGTAATCGAGACCTACCGACACTGATCCGCAGGTGAGTCACCTGTGCAGGATGAGGGGAGTCCAAGAGATCATCTACAAAATCACAGACAGACAATGTAACACCAGAAATGCACGACTGACTAAAACAATACGGCAGCACTCTCGCATACCTGCAACCGCGGTGGAAGTCAGGCAGACCGGAAGCAGGGCACGCGTTTAACGTCTGGGGGGAGCTGAGGGAATCCTCACTGCATTTATATGATGCACGCCCACCGTGATTGGCTCGTGATGGCCTTGTAATTAAGGGATGACACCAAGGCCCAGAGATTGATAAACGCTCCCTTATGCTACAGTAGCTTTGTTTTCCTTTAACAACACCTTGTGACCGACTGCCCACACATTCACACTTACATTACTGGTATTATTGATGGACACTCTCCACAGTGGTAGTTATTACTTTATTATGATAAACAGTGTCAGTCTATCATCATCCATTATGTCCAATCCTGTATTTGCCATGAGATTACAAAATCATGGTGACTGTGTAGTCAGTGCTGTACTTTTCATTTTAAATGCAGGACTGTTATATAAAAGAGTATTTATGTATTTTTACATCGGTGGATAGCTGCTTTTACTTAATTAGTTAACACATTAATACTTGGAATAAGCTAAACTCACTGGCTGCTGATTGTAGCTTTATATTTGACATAAAGACATGAGAGTGGTAATCTGAACAACTTTTTCCATGATGTAGAACTTTTTACTGCAGTTCATTTGCTGTGTCTACAATCTTTCCCTTGTCTTGATCACGTGCAAATAGTGTCAACAGTAATACAGTTTAGTGCATTGGCTTTAATTTAAAAAAAAATACAACATCATTTAGGGCTTTGCAGAATCATCTAACATGTCTGTAAATACATCTGGTAGTGTCCTGCATATGAGGACAGTGAACAAGCGAGTCACATGGACACATTCAGATCGATTTTACAGTACAAATATGACTTGGCTGCTGTCAGCTCTTTGCTAACAAAACAACCAACAGCAAAAAGCAGTGCTGACTCTCTCACCAAAACATTTGCCAATGTTGTAGCCACTTGTGATCCAAGTGTCTTTCAGTTTTGAGATTGAACACATTTTTACAGCAGGAATTAACACTGCAATCCGTCCAGAGTTGCTGTTGTGATGTGAACAAACCCTCATATTACTCACACAGCCTGGCAGATACAACGTAGAGCTCAAGGTTGGCATGTAGAGCAGAAAGAGGAAGAAAAAAAGCTGTGTGTGTGTGTGTGTGTGTGTGTGTGTGTGTGTGTGTGTGTGTGTGTGTGTGTGTGTGTGTGTGTGTGTGTGTGTGTGTGTGTGTGTGTGTGTGTGTGTGTGTGTGTGTGTGTGTGTGATACGTCTGTGTTGGTTTTAAATGTTCCTTCCTCTGCCCCTCTTGCCTTTACCACCTCCTGACCAAGGAACAGATCACCTTTTAATCAGGACAGAAGGTCAAGACAAATTCATCAAAATGGGTGAAATCTTGGTCTAAGGTTAATTTTAGAATCAGGTCCTGTATTTATTTTTTAAATCTAATTTTGGAATTCAAGTGAAAGACAATCTATAATAATACATAATGTTTTTTTTTAATTTGAGGGCTCTCAAGAAGACACTTAAGTGGTCAGATAAAATCTATTTATACAGCGCATTAGTTCAAGCAGGCCACAAAGTCAAAGTTGATAACTCAACAGCTGTTCCCGAGCCCAGCCCACATCAGCTGATGCTTAGCTGGTTCCCCACCATGCATTCATTGGCAAATCTCAAACAGGGCGACTTATTTAAGCTGCTTCAGCCTGCGTAGACTTCCTGCTTCCTTGGTGGATAGGGAACTGTTACAAATTGACAACAGCCAGGGCCCAATGGATTCAATTACTTCAACTGAAAATCTGGTTGGGATTACATCAAGCGGACTGGAAAATGCTTTCATTTTAAATACTAATTCTAAAAGCTCTGGTAGGGAAATGAGAGGATGGGAGCAGTCCTGCAGCTCACTAAAAACATCCCAATGGAGATTACACCCCTGGATGACTGTAGTCTATCAAAGGTCCTCGCAGAAGCAGTCATATGAACATCTGTATGGGATTCAACGATGGCAGTTAGAGCCGTCGCAGATGTAGTTTGGGGTTAAACCGTCTTCTCCCTCAGGTCTGAATCTTCCACATGAATTACTGCTTTCACCATTCATGACTTCATCCAGAATAGCTGCAGATTTGGCAGAGCAGAAACTTGGATTTCCTCCTTCTAAACCGTCTATCTGCAGCACTTCAGGCATTAGCAGCCAAAGCAGACAAAAGAAAAAAAATCACCTCTGTGGAAAGTCAAATCAAGAGATACAGATAACGCCCAACAGCAGTCAAAAGGTGGACTCAACCAACCACCTTCCCAGAAAACATGTGTAACGCTGAAACATCACTAAAATGCAACCAATTTTTTTGTACGAGATCTGGAACATGCAGATGGGTTATTTTTGGCTACATTTAAAATGAGACATGCAGAATAATGTGATTTTGATGAAATATCACTATTTTAAGATTGTGAGTGTGGTTATTTTCCCTAATTTGGTGCAGATGAGTTGGGATTAGGAAAGAGACAAACACAAACTGTTGCATGGAAGAACACTATTTTCTAAAATATCAGTATTAAGAGTTGTAGTACGAATTCCTATCAATGTAACCAAACCAGGGTGTGCTTAAATCCCTATTTGTGAGGTCATGATGTGTTTAGACAGTGGACTACAGTGATGGCTACAGCTGGAACACGCTTGTTGTTGCTGTTTGTGACTCAAAATATGAATGTTCAAACAAACAAAACAAAAACTACGTCTTAGCTCACTTGTTAGCTAAGAGTACAAACTCACCACAGAAGCTTTTGGAAATTCTACCACTGTGCCAGAGTGTTCTGACCAAGCGGCAAACAACCATTATGTCACCCATTGGTTTGTAAAGACAATTCAGCCGTTGCTGTCTTACTATTTTGGAGGCAGAAGTGACCATATTTGGACAAACTGGGGAGGACTGGTGGATGTGACTCGATCTGATTGGGCGCCTGAGGACACACACCATAGTGGAAACCTGACTGCACCACAGGCCTGTCAATCAAACAGAAACGGCCCCAAACATACCGCTGTTTAAATGTAATTAATGATGGGATTATTTTCAGATGGACAGCCAGAAAACGAATAAGAAGTGACTTTAGCGAATAACACGATAATGACTTGTCGAAAAAAATTTACTGACTTTGTATTTCATGAGAGAAGTTGAATGGGAGTCTATGGAGACTTTTTGAAACCAACCCCTAGAGACCCTGAGTAAAATTGCAGTTTAAGGCACTTCCACAATGGGCTCATTTTTTACACAATCAATAGTGCTGACATACTATTTGTCAGTATGGTTCACCAGTTGCATGAAGGTGGAGCAGCAAACTTTTCAGGGATATATTAGGGCCGCTGGAGAAATCATTGGTGCCTGGTTAAAAGACATCATCATCATCTACACCTCCCACTGCTACGTCAATGTCACAGCATCATCTGAATGATGAATGTTTTTTCCCCCCAAGTTGTTAAGTTGCTCAATGGCCTCCCACTCCACCATCCTAACACTTCTCTCCCCCTGACCCATTCGCAGTCAACATCCTTATATTTCTTATCATGTCTGCAGTCAAGAACTCTGAACTCTTACTGTGCGTGTTTTTACTATTCTATTTAGTGTGTAACGCTTACTTTGAATGCTTTACTATTTTTTTGTTTTTATTCAATAACAATAAAGATACTTACTTATTTATCTCAAAACCACAGACAGTAACGTCAATAGCTTCGTCTCTGAAAACACTTCCATGGTACTCTATTTGCAGCATTTCCGTATTTGCTTGTGTTTTCAGTTTTTTTCCTAAATGCTGTGCCTGTCTTGTCAGTTTGATAAAGATGTTTTCTTAATTCACTTGTGTTTTCTGAAGTCTCAGTGCATTGAGCTCTCAGGGCCACTATATCAAACTCCTGTTGTTCAGGCCAAGATTTTATTAGACCCATCTCACAGTGTTACAATGCAATAAACATGCACACTCATTGTTGACTCACAGTTAAAAGGTGCCGAAAGCCTTGAGTTCCCTTTCAGATATGGAAGAAAAAAAGATGTGTAGTTCACACAGACATTTGTGGAGCAGTTACAGTAGTATGTAGTATATATATATACCAGCATGGTTTAACTATGGATACAAGTGAGCTTGCTTACCTTCTTGAACAAAACATGTAGCCTTTCCTTTCTTCTGTCCCTACAGTCTTAGTTTGTACTACTGCCAAGTTTCTATTGGAAACCTTTTTGTCGACCACATTTGGCAGAAGAAACGCTTCCATGGTTCCTGATTGTTCTAGTACGTTCCACCTCCACACCTCACCGTTACACCAGGTGGAGACAATTGAAAGAAATCACTGCTTTTACCAAATGATTGCAGTGTAATAGAAAGAACTCTAAAAGTTAAAGGTGTGACTCATGTTTTGCTTTCAAAGTCAAGACTTCTGAGTGCTGACCGGCTAAAACATTTTCCGAGCACTTTTCAGGCCAAAGTGTTCCTCTGTTTGTGTTTGGAAATCAGACCGTGGAAGTCCCCATCTCCTCTCTCTTCCCCTTCATCTCTTTTGTGTCTCCCTCCTCTCTTTTTTCTCCTACTTGATCCTCTTTTATCTTCTCTCCCACTTCTGTCAAGTTCCATTTTTTCCTTGCCATCTTTGTGTCTGTTGCTTCATGTATTTAGAGCTAAGAGTTTTGCCAACAGGGAAGGAGACCAAAAAACTGACAAAAACTAGCTTTTGATTTCTTTGATTCAGTGTGATGGATGCTTGAGGGCCTCATCTGAAGGAACACAGTGAATCCTGTCGCTTATATCAACAGTGTCACCTCAGCAAATAACATTTGATCAACTGGATATGAACAAAGAGCATTTTAGGGCTACTAATTATATTTTGCTGACTTTTTGTTTTCAACCTCGTTATTCTGTATTTCTTCTTCAGTCTATCAGTCACAGAACTGTTAGACTGTAATGAGCAAAAATATATCTTAAACAGAAAAACAAATTAGCTTCATTCTTTTAAACCTACAGACAAATATCCTTCAAAATGTAATTTTGTAATGAGGCGGCTGATAGCGCCTTGACATCTAGCCTGAATATTATCACCTGTCAATCAAACAGTGTGGGTGGGTTTCTATAGGTCATGGGAGGATAAGCCTACAGGGCACAGGTACAAGGGCTGGAAGGGTCAAGGAGAGTCCGGAGTCAAAACTTTGCAGGGTAGTATGGAAGTCCCACATTAAACTGTCTGTGTTGCTTGGGCTCTTTCCACTGTTGAAGAGTTTGAGAGACCTCCATGTTTTATTTTTTGCCTCCTTTGCTCAACTGCCATAAAATCTCTATTTTGATGTTGCTTACATATTAGGAACATTATCAGGTCTAATTTACCTCTCTTTCCTTCTCTACTGATCAATGCTACCTTTGACAACATCCTCACAAAGGAACTCTGTGATATGTGTTTTACTGCCCACTTAAATGAACTAATAATGCTTCCAGCAGAAACCACTTTAGAAATAATCAAAGCAGGATGACCTTCAACTTCAGACCAAGTCTGTCTTCACAAAAGTGCACTCATCTGTTTGTGTTAGACAACCCTCTCAAACTCATCATCTGTCTGAAGAGAAACGTGATGACAAAGACGTATCCTGATGCAAAACCCAGAACAGGTTTCCTATTCACTCATCTTCACTTAACTTGTACTAAACAGGAGTTTTTCAAATCTCTTACAAGGGGCATTTCCAGCAACCCACAAAGCTCTTAAAATTGAAAAGTCAGTTCCAGTTGGGAAGACCTGCTCTTAAAAACATTTTAACATGTACTAATTGTCTTGCATCCACTTGTTGTCTATGTCCGAACAATATTCATACTTGGCTCATTTAACTCTGAAATTAGAGGCTAAAAGCTTGCAGGTGAACAATATGAGATATTGCTTGGTTTCCTCTGATCTACAGTCATTGTAAAAACAAAAATATTGGTTTGGTGATTCCATAGTTTGTCTATGAGTTGGTGGATAGTTTGTAGGGTGGCATCCTGGTTACACAGTTCCAGAAAAGGAACCAGTTCAAGAACCAAAACTTTTCTGCAGGAAAAGCAGCATCAAATGTCTTTGATCTTCTCCTTCCTTACTGTGCTATTTAGTGCTCTTAGTAGATGATGATGTGAACCTTTACAAAAATAGACAAAATGCCATACACCTGCTACTTTAAATGCTTGAAAGTTAAACCTTTTAAAGTGAGATAATTGGCAAGCCTCCCTTCCACACGTACTAAATCAGGAAGTTTGTGTGGAATAAATAACTGATTTAAAGAGCTTTGCAGTTTCGTCATACCGGCCACGTACACTTAGACTTGAATGGGTAAATCTCTGAGACAATAATATATTACTACCTCAGCCAAGGAGGTAAGTGCAGTTTGTTCGTTTGTCTGTTTTCCATCAGGATTACAGAAACAACACAGGCCCGGTTTTCATGAAACTTGGTGGAAGGGTCTAACATGGGCGAAAAAAGGACAACTTAAGTGTTGGAGTGGATCCGAATTACAGAGTGGATTTATGAAATATTTTCTATTTCATTAACATTGCAGGAGTCATATAGGGCTGGTAAAAACAGTATTGATTTTTTGACAGTCCAGCAGCCCAAGAATATGGTAGCCCACTGAGATTTGTTATGGTATGCCCAAAGGCCAGTACACCACTGGAACTATTGAGGACAGGGTTTCATAGGAGACACAATTGTAAATATAAATCAGACATGGTTGTGATTGTAAATTTGCAGTTGATGATTGGCCTTGGCGAAGATCCTTCTAATTGGGCGGCACGGTGGTGCAGTGGTTAGCACTGTCACCTCACAGCAAAAAAGGTTCCGGGTTCAAATCCGGTCCTGGGCCTTTCTGTGCGGAGTTTGCATGTTCTCCCTGTGCTTGCGTGGGTTCTCTCCGGGTTCTCCGGCTTCCTCCCATCATCCAAAAACATGCACCTCAGGTCAGGTTACCTGGCGCCGCGCTAGTGGCAGCCTGCTGCAGCATCTCCCCCCTGAGAGCCCCCCTGCTGTAGTGAAGACATTTCCCCTCGGGGATTAATAAAGTGTAAAAAATTAAAATTAATTGCCCTTACAGCTTTGTCCTTTTCTTCTGAAATAAACAAATGGTCTCATAACGAAATTATGAATTGATCATTTCAATGCTTTTTTTTCCTGTTGAGTATGAAAGAGGTTTGAGGCAGCCAGGGAAGCCCAAATTAATTCCTCCAGCTGGTTTTCTGTCAAACCAGCCAGAATTAATGAGAATTACCCATCTCTGACCCACCGGCTCCCAACGTGCCCCAACAATTTTAGACCACCGCCGCGGTGTCTGTCCATCTCCAACCCTCCCTCCCTCTTCTCTATCTCTTTTTCTCACTTGCCTCCTATTTGTTATGAGCTGGTAATGAGAATACGGCGTTAGGAAGATTGCTCAGTTTATCTCCTCCCTTCCCGAGCCCTGCTGGGATCACAAACAGCTATTTTTTCATCCAAAACTTTCTTTGGACATTTCTTATTAGATTTATTATAAAGTCAGACTGCTGCGGCCACTGCAGACAAAAATATTTGAAAACAACAACAACAGATATTGGAATTTCGGCTGAGGAAACCACATTATAGACAGCATATTATATCACCCCCATGACTCACGACTCAAGACAGAGACCCTTTCCAGCATTTACTTTAGAGCCACCCTACACATATGGAGTTGCCGCTAATAAATTGAAAGACAGGGGACAAAAATATAAGTTGAACTGCTGTAGAGACCGCAGTCTCGGCCACAGAGAGAGAGAGAGAAGGAAATGCTGTCAGACCGCAGACTCAAGCCACAAAGAGAGGTGGAGGCCAATCTGCACTTTCCTCCCACACCATGACTGACAGGCAAATGGAAAAATTGAGTTTTAGCCGCATACTTAATGGAAATTTAACAGTGAATGGTTGGTGTCAAAAAGCTGAGTCTGATGATATTTTGGAGAAACTGCACTGTCATGCAAGTAAATACACAAGTCCACCTTGTCTTTTATTCACTAGTGTAAGAGGACCTTTATCATATACAAATATCATGAACTCTCCCACCTACTCTGTTACTAACACTAAACCTTTACAGTTATTGTTACTGTTAAAGTATTCAGATCAGAGCAGTTTGCATTGTTGGACAACATTAATTGTACTGCTTTAGTAATCATTGATTTATGACTGAAGCTTGGAAATGAACATGATTAAATGTCAACATGTTGCAACACACAGAGAACAGGAAGCAAAGTTTGATTTGTAGCCAATTACTGTTGGGTGGTTGTCAACCAGCTGTCCTCTCACCAGCCGGCTCTCATCTCAGACACACAAAGACACAAACAAACACAAACATTGACATCAATCACAGAGATTTCTCAGTTTATAATTTTCTGCTCATGTCTCTGCTGGTTCCTTCCTCTCTGCAGGGATCTCCATGCCAATTCCTGTGCTGGGACTCAGGGACCACTCCAAGGTCTTCAAAGATGGCAGCTGCCTGCTGACAGATAACAACTTTGTGCTGGTCGGCTCCTTTGTGGCCTTCTTCATTCCCCTCACCATAATGGTCATCACCTACTTCCTGACGATCAATGCCCTGCAGAACGAAGCCACTCTCTGCTTGGACCAGCTGGTCCCGCGGCCCAAATGGAGCACGACGTTCACCTTGAGCTTCTTGCCACAGACCTCGGTGTCCTCTGAGAAACTCTTCAGGCGCTCGATAAGCCGTGAGGCTGGAGGCAGAGGAAGCAGCGGTGGCCTGGGCGCCCGCGGGAGTGTCTCGGGCTCGCTGTTCGGGCGCCGCACCATGCAGTCAATCAGCAACGAACAGAAGGCATCCAAGGTCCTCGGGGTGGTGTTCTTTCTCTTCGTGGTCATGTGGTGCCCGTTTTTCATCACCAATGTTTTGGTGGTGGTGTGTGATCCGGCTGTGTGTGATGCAGGAGTCATGGGAGGACTGCTGAACGTTTTTGTCTGGGTCGGATACTTGTCCTCTGCAGTCAATCCGCTGGTCTACACACTGTTTAATAAAACGTACCGTGCAGCGTTCCTGCGCTACGTCCGCTGCCAGTACCAGCCAGAGAAGAAACCTCTTCAGCTCATACTGGTGAACACCATCCCGCCGCTGGCTTTCAACTCCACCCAGCTCCCCCTGGGAGACATCGGAAAGTTACGAAATGGAGTACCGCTCGCTAGTAGTGAAGCGAAGGAATTCTCTTTACCTGGGCAAGAAACAGAGAAGGAGAGGCAGGACAAAAGCTCCGGAGACAAAGATGAAAGCTGTGTGTGAGAAATTGAAACAAAACCCGAGATCAAGTTTAACCCAGTGCGAGTCATGGAGCAGATAAAACTTTCACATTTCACCTCTGTGGTCACACTGTACTTGGGAGCAAAGGGTTTGACATTTAAAGTGCCAAAGACAAAGTGCCTCCCAGTCAGGATTTTAGAAATACTTAGATCATGAGTTCCTCAACCCGTAAAGCACTACGATAATGTAGTACAAGCCATTGCATTCTTAGCATTATCCGAGCTTCATCCAGTCTCCAGTCCCAGACTAATAAACCGGGTCTGGATCAGCTGAATCAAGTTGATTTCCATATTTTATAAAACAACATAAACAAAAAAAATTGTTTTCACAATTTACCACAGAATAATGCTTGGATTAAAATCACAGTCCTAATCACTGCTACTTCAAGCCTTTAGCACACTGCCAGAAAACAAAACTAGCCTTTAAAAACTTTTCACTTAACTATATCTCAAAGATAATGAGACTATCAATATCTTTCAGTCAAGAAGGGACTGTCCTTGTAAAATTCACATGGCCACAACAAAAAGTGACTAAATTTATATTTTTTTGTAACAACTCTTTGGATGAAGGGGGGAAATAAATCCTAGATTCTTCATATCATTTTATTTTCCACGGATGCTGAGCTGCTGTGACCTCAGCTACCCCTTCATTGTGCTGACTCCTTAGCATCAGTCAGGTGGCTTCTACCTCCCACCATACCTCTGGGTGGATCATCAGGGATTAGATTGGATTTCCTGCCACTTTATCAGGTGATGGTGTTGTGGAGGGAGAACCAGGATGAGCCTGACACACTGGGACCTCAGACACTTGCAGAGGTCAGATAAAGTTGCCAAAGGGAAGAACAACCTCCTGCTGCTTCTGTATTTTTCTGTTGAAAATAACTCGAGGGAGAATTAAGAGTATGTTGAAAGCAGATACACATGAGGTAGGGATGTTGCATCGAGACACCATAAATAAATCTATATTTGTATTTAGTGCAGATATCTGTGAATAAATGTATATGACTGTTGAGGTTAAAATTATTTTATTTACAGCGCAATATATATTATTGTACCTGATATGATGTAGTACAAAGAAAAATGAGATTACATAAACAGGAAATGGAGAAGATTTAAATTGATTGTAAAAGTTACACCTTTTCTTGTGTTCCAGCCAAACTCTCAGTGCCCACTGCCACTTGTTCTACAGATTATTTTCCAGAAACACTGTGCTGTGTCTGCAGTCTTTACACATTGTAACAAATGGTCTGGTAAATGGTTGTGACATGTTTCGATATTGTTTTAAAATCTTATAATATGTGGCTGCTGTGTAAGACTATAGGGAGTCATGAACAACAGATAGAAGCTGGATCAGTGCATTAAGGTGGGTTTGTACCGTGGATTTATTAACAAGGTGCGCTCAGATGCAGACTTGTACTCGCCTTCTAGAACTACGTTCAGACTGTCAGTCCAAACTCAAGTTTTTGCGTATCTGATAACAATTCAATAATTTTCAATGACAGCCCGCATTATACATAGCAACCGATCATAATCCTGTTTTAGTGTCAAGGCGAAAATTTGTATTTTCCATCTTATTCATCTTTGTCGCCATAGCAATGACTTTGCATCTGGAAGCAGAAGTGTTTGACATAAACAAACTAAATTGCAGGGTAATGAAATGGGCTTGCTTATTTATCACAAGGTAATGTCGAACTGCAGTGCAGCTTTTATAAAAAAATAATGAGACGGAGGAAGCTTGTATGTATTTCAGGCGGCTGTCACCGTCCAATTGTGACCGGCACCCTCCCCCACCAAACTAGCATGTTTCCAGTACATGTGATGTACTCTTGAACTTTACAACTTCACGTCATTGAAGTTTAAAAAGAACAAAACAAAACAAAACAAAACATCTGAAATCCGCTGAGAGCAGTAGTTCCAAAACAGGTTTGCAAATATGGATTTGAATTGTATTTTAAAAAATAAAATGGTCTGACACAGATTTGTAAACATCACATTTTTGGCTGTTCAGACATTCTACATATAATTTGATTCTAATCAGATATACACATAACTTGTTTGTTACCTGATAGTATGAACTTGTCATGGGATTATCTAAGAGTTAAAAACAGCTCTTGTTTCATCTGGCTAAATTTACACAGGTGGTCAGTTAGGGACGTCTGCGCTACGTTGCACTATTGGTTCATTAGCCACAAGTCAAATTCACATCAATTAAAGTTGTTCTGTGGAGATTTCATGAAAACATATTTACATTCAGTATTCCTCACCAAATTCTCACCATTGCATTTTTCCTTGGCTCTAACAAATGTTTTCAGTATATTTCCTTCATCATAAAACATTTGCAAAGCCAATTTTTGTTCAGTGTTTTAAATCACTACTGACAACATTCGTGTTTACTCACTACTGTAGAAGTGAACGTATTTGCTGCCCTTGCAGGTACATCTTGAGGTTTGTTGACTCATTACAACCAACTGTCAATCAACAGTGTGAAATCAGTAAAGGGATGTTATTCACATGGAGCCCTTCAAAAGTCACAATGTGACTTATTTATAAAAACATTTTTTTTACTACTTTTGCATTCCTTGGCAGTAATTTTAGCATTTACCTGAATGATATGTAAAGCTGGTATGTTGCTGTGAAGATGTGAAAACAGGAGAGACGATGCGACACGAGGCTGAGCCGCTTGTATCAAATATGACAGATGTGTTACCGAAACACCACAGGAGTTTAGATTAACAATAGCTTCAATGTAACACTCATCCAAGATGTCAACTAACTGTGCACACAACACCTGCATGTAGTTAGTGTTGCACCAGCAGAGAGACCTTGTTAACTTGCTCTGCTGGTTAACTCACTGCAGTCTGTGTCTACTGTTACTGTGACCACAACCAACATTGCACTACTACGTACAGTGCTTTATAAATACTGTATTATAACATAGCATAGGCAGCTCAGTACTGCTAAAGTAATGCAAAAATAGTTCAGAAAAAAATGCATTCAAAAAAACATGGCTCCAGTTACACCCATTCATTCCGAAGAAGGTGCAAAACCAGCGTATATAACAGGGAAATTACTTCACAGCTGGCATCGTGATGTAGAAGAATCCAACAGCAACAAAATAATTTGGACTAAAACACACGTCCTCCACCGACATAAGTCCTTAAATTTAAATTGTAATGTGGTGCTGTTGTTTTTAGATACTGAGATGAAGCACAGAAATATCAGATCGTTACAGTTGAAACTTCATAATACAAATAATAATAGTTTACACAGGAAAAATGCTTTTAAGACAGGATTATTTATATATTGCAGTACCAAATATGACCACGTGGACAAATTAGAAGCTTGTTCGATTGTAACACTATCCAGCTCTGTTATGGCTCGAACAAAGACCACCATGTTGACCCTTTTCTGAAGCAGCTGTTGTGGACATATTTCAACTTCTCATGAATATGTCAGCATTATTCTCAATGGCAGAAAATGAGTAGTACAGTAACTTATTTTATCTGCGTGAAAATATAGAACAATAAATGCACATTTTTGTTAAAAGGGTAAACTGTGTTTATATGACAGAAAATATTTTCTAAAAGTGACAGAAAATGCTCCATAATTTGTTTGTGCATTTAAAAGGACTGAAACATAGGGAATTCACTGGGTGGTAATAATTATTAATTACAAAATAACAGTAACTATTAGAATCCTAAATTGACATGCTTATAAATGGTTAATAATTTAGAACCTGTATTTGTATTAATTACGGACAGACTGGTTTTTCCTGTAAACAAATCATAGATGCAGAGAATGACTCTTCAGAAAGGGGTTAACAGATACTTAAAAAAAAAAAAAACATATAACAAGAAGGAGGACAGAGATGAAAATGAATGAGTAAAAGTGGAACGTAAAGAATTTTCCAAAGAAATGTGACGCTGTGTAAAATGTAAATTACAACAGGATGCAATGATTTGAAAATCATGTAAACCCATATTTAATAGCAAATAGACCAAAGACAACCTGGCAAATGTTGAAATGGAGACATTTTATTGTGTTATGAAAAAATAAGGGACATGTTTGCCACTGTCTTGCATCACTTCTTCAACCCTTTGCAAATGTTTGGGAACTGAGGAGACCAGTTTCAGGAGTTTGGGAAATGAAATGCTGTCCCATTCTTACCTGAAATAGGATTTCAGCTGCTCTGTACTGGCTGGCTTTTCAACAGCGCGTCGATAACAAGCTGGATGTTCCACCTCCTGTTTAGCCCAGAAGATGCAGCATCCATGATTTCCAAAAAGAATCTCAAATTTTGATTCTTAAGACTGCAGGACAATTTTGCACTTTACCTCAGTTCATCTTTAATGAGCTCGGGCCCAGAGAAGGCATCAGTGTTTCTGGATCATGTTTCTATCTGGTTTCTTCTTTGCATGGTATAGTTTTAACCTGTGTTTGTGGATGCAGCGATGAACCGTGTTCACAGACAATGATTTTCAGAAGTGTTTCTTAGCCCACAGTATGATTTTCCACGTAAGAATTATGTCTGTTTTTAATGCAGTGCTGCCTGAGGGCCCAAAGATCAAGAACAACCAATATTGGTACAATTTTACATTGAGGAACATTATTCTTAGATTGTTACACTATTTCCCCACAGTCTTTCACAGGTTGGTGAACCTCTCACCATCTTCACTGCTGAGAGACTTTGCCTCTCTGGGATGCTCTTTTTCAACCCAATCATGTTCCTGATCTGTTGTCAATTAACCTAATTAGGTGAGATGTTCCACCAGGTGTTTTTTGTTTTGGCTTTACACAACTCTTCAAGTCTTTTGTTGACCCTGTCCCAACTTTTTTGAGACGTGTTGCTGGCATTAAATTAAAAATGAGCATATATTTTCCATAAAACAATAACATTTCTCCATTTTAAGATTTGATATGTTGTCTTTAGTATATTTTCAATTGAATATGGGATTATGTGATTTGCCAATCATTTCATTCTGTTTTTATTTACATTTTACACCGTGTTGCAAATTTTCTTTCGAAACGTGGGGTTGTACAATGATATTTTCTTGAAATGTTGGCTTGGCTGCGATAAGTAGAATGTAATGGGACGTTCACATCCAAAATCCATTTAAAGGATCCAACTTGTAAGTGGTGTATAATTTCACAAACCAATAACCTTTTTAAAAGACACAACGACATAGTAGTTAAAATGATCTTTTATGGACCATAAGTGTTGAAGTAGTAGTTATTTCATTCTGGAGCAGAACTTTTCACTTGTAATGAGAAACTAAAGGTTGCTCAGGTTATATTTAGTGACAGAATGACATGATGCTTGTTGCTGTAAATGTCATACAGAGTGAAAGTCAAGTCATTTGAAAAGATAACTAAAAGCATGAGGGAGGTTGGCTATATATTGTTACCACAGCAGGTGTTTCCAACAGCAGGTGAGGAGCTGTCAGACAGCTGTGGCTCAGAAGAAGGATTCAGAACAGTGAGGCGGCACAGTAATAAAGCAGCTCAGCAGATGCCTGCTTTAAGTTATACAGATACACTCAGCAGTGACACACTTTTTTCTACGTGCTGAGTCGGAATCTGCGTTTATTTAGAAACAGAAAAGTCAGATTTTCCAGCTGTAGCAGAGTTGCTATTAAACTATTATGTAACACAAACAATAAAGTAGATACTTGGAGATCTTGCTTTGATTAGTGAGTGTACAGCCAATTTTAAAGTAAATCCTCTAATGAACAGAAAAAAGGGATTGTGATTTCCAGAGAAAATTCTAGTTATTTTACAAACTGGGTATTAATTGTTTTATTGATTTTGGAGTTAAATTTTTATCCAGCATGAAAAACTTTTTTGACTCCTTAAGTTAATTGCTCAGATCTTGAGATGTGTCATCTTCACAACAACTAAAATATCAGAAAAGCACAAAATAAATTCAAACATTATCCAAATGATTTAATTGACTTGGAGATAAAAATGGAATATGAGTATCCAAAATGTTGGCGATAGCTCGAAAGACCCAAAAAAGTGTGTGAAGTGACAGAAATGCTGGAACTCAGACATCTTGTCAGAAAAGTAGACCGGCTGAATTCCATTATTTAATATGAAATTACAATTTGGGACCAGATTTTCCACATTTTACATTTGGTCTTTTGGGTCACAAAACATAAGGTTGCCATTTCATTTGAAGACTTATGATTCTGTTTTGAATTATGAACCAAACCATGACAATACAACCCAGGATGTAAGAACTGAATTGTCCTCAACTGCCAAAGGTTTCAGAATCAGCCCTCTTTGTATCTGTGTTGGAACAGCTGTGATGGGTAAACGCCTCTTTTATGGGTAAAGGGTTTTAACCCTGTTGTTGGCCTGAATTGTGCTGCTAATCCTGGAAGCTAACAGTTTGGGTTTTCAATGGATCCGGACACACTCAGATGATGTAGCTGCTCTCGGTGTAGTTCTGTTGTTGTTGCGGTATTGTGAAGAACATTTAAATCTGTCTGCTGACGTAACTCTGGATCCACAAAGTAACTATGGTTTGGAGGTGATTTTTTTAAATCTAGTGTCTATTTTGGAATTTGATGTTTGATGGTGTTCCTTTTGTATGTCAACTGTATGGAACAGTTGTTGGCCTCCTTGTTTTCAAATCAAGTAAAGAGAAAAACTGGAGATGACGTGTGAGAGTTTTATTTATTCAAGATAACAGTAGCTGGATAAAAGTCCATCCATCCATCCATCAAACTGCCTATCTATCTATCTATCTATCTATCTATCTATCTATCTATCTATCTATCTATCTATCTATCTATCTATCTATCTATCTATCTATCTATCTATCTATCTATCTATCTATCTATCTATCTATCTATCTATCTATCTATCTATCTATCTATCTATCTATCTATCTATCCATCCATCCATCCATCCATCCATCCATCCATCCATCCATCCATCCATCCATCCATCCATCCACCCATCCATCAAACTGCCTATTGATCCATCCATCCATCCATCTATCAGTCCGCCCATCCATCCATGCATCTATCCACCGTCTATCTATTCATCCTTCAACCATTCTCTCCATCTATCCATCCATCATCCATCCATCCATCCATGCACCTGTCTCTCCATCCATCCATCCATCCATCCACCTATCTATCAGTCCGCCCATCCATCCATCCATTCATCTATCCACCATCTACATTCTCTCATCTATCCATCCGTCTAGCCATCCATCATCCATCCATCCATCCATCCACCTGTCTCTCCATCCATCTATTCATCCATCCATCCATCCATTTATCCATTACGCACAACCTCGTATCCTTTGGCTGGATGGATATTAACAGGAAGACATTAAATCAAATCTAAAACTCACAAAAATAGCCCAGAAATTTGATCAATATTCTCTCTTTTTCTTTTTTAAATCAATCCTACAATGTTCTCAGGACCTGGCAGCAGATGTCCCAAGACCTGGCAGTGGCCAGCGGACCGGGGGTTGGAGACCCATGCTGTACACAGTTCTTCTGAGGTCTTTGAAGTCTGTGAATGCAAATAAGCCTCAGTGCACAGCTCCCTTGGCACTGACGCAGCATCACGTACCTGACAGCCAAACATTCACCACATTCACATTCACTACATAAACTGGGTCACTGAGAGAAACCAGGCTAAGGGAGGAAACTAGAGACTGTTTACAAGTAATGCTGCAACATTATTACTTTAAAATCCATGTTTACTGTCATCTGGTGTCAACTTCTCTCCAAACCTTGGTGCCTTATTTTTGAATGAAAATACTTATAGTGTATCAATAACGAGGATTTTTTTTTTTTTACCATATTTTACTTTTTTGGTATCTTTTTTTTTCCCGGATGGAGCATATGGGCCACAGACCGAGTAAGAAATCAGCTTGAATGTCTCTGAAATGTGCAAAACAAACTTTTTGTCAGTTGTGGAAAATACAGTAAAGTCTTAGTTTTAGTAAGATGTACATTTTTAACAACTGAATTGATACACAATCAGTTGTCATTAAATTATTCAAGATTAATAAATGCTAATACAACTGTTTTTTTAACTGCTGAATTTAAGAAAAATCAGACCACAATATGAATTTAATAATAATGTAAATACTAAGTTACCTTTCTATGCAACATTTGGCCAAGCAAAATCCAAAGTATAAATGACAGTTAACAGCTGCACAATGTCCAGCTTTATTGGAGAACACATTAGATCAGACCAAATGTGCTGAATTCAATTCAATTATATTTGTATAGCGCCAAACCACAACTTATCTCAGGGCACTCAACATAGTTAAGTCCCTACAAAATAACTTTTAAACATTATTGAGAGGAACTCAACAATTCAACAATTCACACATGAGCATAAATTGGAAGTAAAAACTCCTTTTGGACAGGAAGAAACCTCCGACAGAACCAGGCTAAGAGGAGGGTGGTATCGACTGGGTGAGATGAGGGGAGAACAGAGAGAGAAAAGAACAGAACAGCAGAGAGACAACAGACAGTCAACTAATTATATCTGTGCTGCCCAGATTACCATTATCCAGGGGCCACTGTCACAAAGACATTTAGTTCAGTGTTCAATAAATAGGAATCTGTTTTTTGAATCTGAATCAGGTCCGAATGCCTGCTACATCTTATTAATTCATTTGTTATAAGAATGTGGAGTGTTTTTGATTCTTTCACAGTAATAATATGTTTTCCAGAAACAAAACACACTTACTATTAAAGAGTTTAGCGTTTTCCAGTCAGGTAGAAAGACATCAGCCCTTGTCATAAGCCGTACTCAAACCTGTAATGTTATCAAATGTATCTGAACAGACTCATTGATGTTGCTTTGACATTGATCTCTGTGATTGTATCATTAGTTTGTGCTGCACAGCAGCAGGCAAAACATTTTAACGTTAGAAACAGCTGCCGCTACCAAATAGGCGTGACAACACACAGCTGTAGAGTTCATTCAAACTGAAGGCTACAATTTCTAAATTTTACTGCTAGGCATATTTTTTTCTGCATCACAAACCACAAAATGTCCTTTTTCTAAATCATTTCAAGGGAATCATCATGCATCCAAATCCACAGATTTTTACCAAAATAAAACAACTCTTCCTTTGATTCATAACTAATGACTCATTTGCAGACTGAAATAAATTTGGAGTATGACACGTACAAGATGGAACTTCAGATTTGGGAGGAAAGAGAAAGAGTCTCATATTTTACTAATCTGATTCGCCCACAGCAAGTCCTGCCCAACCATCCAATTTGTCATTGTAAAGAATTTATCTTTGTCCCATCTGTCTTCTGCTGTTTAAAATAGCACAAGCCAAGAGCAGTCCAGAGCGCGCACACACACACACACACACACACACACACACACACACACACACACACACACACACACACACACACACACACACACACACACACACACACACATAAGAAGAGCACCGGTAATTTCAAAGTAAGCTTTCATCTGAGCATGAATGACACAATATGATGATTTGCTTCTTAAAATTGCCGATCTATTATTGTCAACAAAAACCAAGTGTATCTGTGTCTATTCTCTTCTATCTTTGTGAGGATGAGATTGAGTTTAAGACACTAACAGAATTTTTTTTCTGAAAGTGCAGATACTTTTGAAATAACTAAGGCATATTTACAAAAGACATTTAAAAAAAATAATAATATTTTCTAAAGAGAGAATAATGTTTTTGGGGGGGAGCGAGGACCTCTTGGAGAAGAGTCTACACCCATGTTAAGGGTTCTGTGCAGCGATCCTGAGAGCCAGCAGTGCTTTGAGTTAAATACTAGCATCAGATGACATTTAGGAGGTGTAATGTTCACCATGTTTAGCAGGTTAGTGCCAGTGGACTCACAGACTGACGCTGCCATCCTTAGCACTGCCGCACTACAAAATAACTTGTCCGATATTGTTTAGCAACAAATGCACCTGCTTAATGTGCAGTTTGTGCTTCATGTGCCACCAGAACAGCTCCGACTCACAACACCGTGACTCTGCAAGCGCTCTGAAGGAGTTCTGTGGTATCTGACACCAACACGTAGGCAGCAGAGTCTCTGAATCCTTGAAGTTGCAATTTGATGCGATCGCAACTCAGCCTGGTTCCAAAATCCCACAACACCATGGGGCCATTTCACGGTTTGCATCTTCTCAAACCACTCTTGGGAGGTCCTCACCACTGCTCAGCCCTGTCGCTTGGACACAATTTGTCTCTTGCCAAAGTCTTGCCAAAGTCACAGTCAGGTCCTTACACCTCCCAGTGTCACCGCGACGTCACCCACTGGTTTGTGAACTGCTGTTCTGAAGCCTCCAGTCGGGCATTTCAGATGTCGGCATCTTTTTTTTTTACACTCAGAGGTAACCACATTTGGACGAGCTGGGGACACCACAGCCGACCACCTAAAAACCTGACCGCACCTCAGGTGTGTCAATAAAACCTGACGAGGACCACCACAGCACTGATCAGAGGGAGTGAATTAAGTGAGTGACAGTACAATGGCTTGTGGGACAAATATATTGACCTTGTATTGCACAAAGACAGTTCAATGGAGTCTATTAAAGGCAGAGTTTTTGTTGGTTTGCTTTTTTAACCGGCGCCGAGTGACCATCAGTGGTATTGATTGCACTTTTAAGGCACTTCTGCATTAGCTTTATTTTTTAAACCAAGAAGCTGTTTCCATCTTTATATACAGTCTATGCCTTTATCTGTCACAGTGACTTTAAGAACCAACAGTTCACTCACCATCTAATACAGCTCATACCTTAACCAGGTTAGCTGCGGATGTTTGAAAAAGTATTAAAATCATTTATGCAAAATTGCATAAATCCCCCCGCCCCCCTCTCCCTCCCTATACAGTGAAGAAACCTGGTGTCTTGACTAATATAAATAAACCTCTGTGTGGATCATGATCATTAAACTGCGTCCTGTGGGTGCACTCATGGTCGTGAAATGTCAGTCAGCATGACAGCTCTGATTGGTGCACCTGCTACTCCACACACACACACACACACACACACACACACACACACACACACACACACACACACACACACACACACACACACACACACACACACACAGAACACATCATTACCCTTTAAATAAACACTTAGATTCTCTTTTTAAAAAAAAGTTTATTCCATTTGAGCCATAAATTATTCAAACAGGTGATCGTTTAAATATTCTCCACTCCTGGGTTTACGTACCAAAACAACCAAGATGATGTAGAAAAAGCCACAGAGAAGAATTTTTCGGGGTAATTTACAGGAAACAGTTTACACTCTGGGAAACACTGAAGCTTAAAACATCGACTAACTGAGGAGATGAAGAAGTTAGACTGTCCAAAATGCAGAAATCAAAATGTATATTTCAGAAGTTCCTTCTGAGGTACAGCCATCTTAGGAGAGGTTGTTATCAGGCACAGCAAGTTTAGTTTTTAAGAGGTTTTAGTAAGCACGGGGTAATTAAAGGATTCCTCACAAATCCCCGCGGAGGCAGGCGTAGGCAGAAGAGGAGATTAATTACAAATCAGAGAAGGGAAGAAGGGAGGACACAGGAAGAGAGGAGGGTGGGATGAGATGAGAGAAAAGGGGGTTCGGAAAAGGCAAAATGTACCGTCAAGACAAATATCAGCTGTACAGACGGTCGGAAAGGCGAGAGGAGGAAAGATGACATTAGGAGAGGATAAAGAACGGGTGATGGGGAGGAGGCAAAGAGATGAGATGAGATGAGAAATCGGGTCAGGAAGAATGAGAAGAGGGATGAAAGGAGACGGAGGCAGGTGAGAGGATACAGAATTGAACAGGAGAAGATAAAATAGATAGATTTTATGCCTCCCTCCATCTTTACCACATCTATCCTCTGGTCCTTCCATCACTCTCCTCTCTGCTCCTCCACAGGATGAACTGACTGACGGACAGTCCAGCCCTGCAGTCTGTAGAGAAACAACATTTACAAACTGGAAATCAACGTCAGTCTCATAAGTGCATGAAAGCAAAAGGTAAAACTGATTTTCCTCACTGGATCTTAGTCTCCTGACAAAATTGTGTCAGTTTTAGTCCAATTTTAGTCACTTAAAGATAATTTCTCCTGCAGCTACGTCCACTTTTCTTTTGCCATCTATTCTATGTAGCCACCATCCAACCTGCTTCCTCCTTACAAGTTCATCTGTCACCTCATGTAGACCTCATCTGAACTGTATATATTCAATTCCTTAGTTCGAATCTTGTTTTTTTGTGTCCAAGGTAATTGTTATTATGCCTATATGATAGTGACAGCCCTATTTTTGTTCCTGGTGAAGCCCAAAGCAGTTCAAATCCAGGTGCCTTGGTATCTCGGTGTGGCACCGGGAGCTTTTTTCCATGCCTGCGCTGACTCGCAATTTTTGTAGACCAAGGTGAACCCGACCGTGTCAAGATGGGCAGAACGGCCCAACTAAGTGGCAACCAACCAACAGTGACGTCACCCGTTGGTTTGTTGTGAACTTCCATAATGAAGCCTCGAGTTCAGATATTGACCGGTGCCGTCTTGCTAGCTCAGAGCTGTTTGGAACCGGAAGTGACCATATCTGGAAGAGCTTAGGAGGAGCGGGCGGCAGATCTAATTGGAAACCCGACGATACTATATCACACCCACTGATAGTAACCTGACTGAACAACAGGTCTGTCAATTAAATGGACACGCCCCCAAAACACATCTTTTTGTTAAGTTGGCAAAACCGAAATAACTCGTGGATGTATTGAGTTGAGTGTAAGGAGGCTTTTTGGAGCCAACCTCTAGCGCCAATTCCACATTGACCTCATTTTCCAGGCCCAGAAGCTACTTCCACTTTTATATACAATCTATTGGCTGAACAGAGGGTGTGTCGCTGAAGATGTGCCGGTGTCGTGCAATTTTAGTGTAAATTTTGAGGTGTACTTGCACCTGCACTTCTGCCAGTTCCAAACCGGTGATCAGAGCCTTAACCTCTGTGTGTTCACAGCTGTAACACACCTTCTAAAATTAGATCTAAATCTAATCTAATCTAATCTAATCTTTTCTATTGATCTATTCCTCCTACTAGACCATTGCACTGCAGTGCACCAAAATTGCACCTATGGTTGTATCTACCAAAATAGCAAACACGTTTGCCACACCTACTCACAATCCTGGTGCACCTGCACCTGGTTTTGCCGTGTGTTGTGCACAGGCTGACCATAATGTTGCCCAGAGTTGCTAATTTAACAGCTTTGACTCTGAAATAAGCAACTTTCTTTTTTCTTTTTGAAAAAAGCACATTGTGACAAATCTAGCAACTTTTTTAACAGACCTTAACTTTTTGGATAGATTGTCCTAAAACGTTACAGACTTCAATGATACCCAGAGATATTCCTGCTTACTTTAGTGATCCTTTAGATTTCCATCTAGTGCCATCATCCGGGTCAAATTTGAATCTGCCCCATGTGGTTTATGACAAAATGCCTGCAAAACTAATGGCATCCCCATCTGCCTCAGCTGTACTCTGTTTGTTGCTAATTACATTACACTTATTAAACTTCATTTATCATGTAGGCATGTTAGTACGCTGTTGTTAGCATTCAGCTCAAAGCACTGCTTCATGTAACTGCAGCAGATTTATAGTCAGAACAACCGACCCGGCCGTCTGATTGACAGCAGAACTCTACTGCATCCAGAATCTGCTTGAGGATTACAGAGTGAAAAAAAAAAAAAAAAATCCTTTTTATTTATAGACTCATTGATTTGGTTTCCTTTCCTATCTGTTGCATGTGAGGGGAATCAATCATTACAGATGACAAGTTCACCACATATGGACCGCAGCTGGTATGTGTGAATTAAATCAAATGTGGAGAAGTGGTGCGGGGGGTGGCATCATACATTTGATCAAATGGGAACATTTGTGTCTCGTGGGACGGTGAGTAACGGACATCAGAGAGGACTGCATCTTATTAATGTGATTATAATTATATTATCAGTGTAAACATATCAAATGCTTCTGGAAAACAGTGACGAACACTGTGGTAAGAAACCCACACCAGGGGAATGCTTCCTTTCATCCTTCAGAGGTGTTGACATTAAAGTCTGTCATCGTGGTGTCAGTCTAACGTGGTGGCCCTTTGTGTCCACCACTTAACACTGCAGTTGGTGCTCTGTGACAGGCCTCTATTACAGCCTGAAGTCACACAGCCAGCAACCAAATGTGTAAATAATTAGTCTTTTGAATTCTTTTCTCTCTTCTTATTGGAGCTTGTATTTCTATTGTAACTGTCCTGTTTGTTTCCAGCAGCTTCTTCTCGGCTTTTACATCGATGACAGATTAGTTTGAACATTTTGCTTTTATTTCCATTTCAATCCTCCTGTAGGCGACAAATTAAACTCTACTGAATTTGACGAGATGTATTGTCCCCAGGATTCTAAATTTATCAGAAGTGTTTTTTAGGCTGAATATTGATTTTGAGGATTGTGCCGTACTTTCAATAAATCCCCTAAGGCCACGTTTTCGAGTGAACAATATGAGCGCAGAAGATATCGAAACAAACAAGAGGACGCGATGCCAGGAGAAGTTAACCCAAAATTGATCCCAAACACTTATATTTATTTCCTGCCTTCTGATCCTTCCCTCACTGCCTTTTCCCTGAGGAGATCTAACAGGGATTATGTTTTATCTCTGTCTCAGCCTTCAGCCCCTGCAGGTTTATCGATCATCATCTGCATGCCGGGTTTTACTCCATTCTCCACGCTGTGTTTACACGCTGCAGCCTCGGCCCTCTGCAGGGTTCTCACACCTTTCCAACTGTTTTTGCAGAGCGGTTATTCATCACTGTGAGTTCCTTCATTTCTCACATAAAACGGCAGCTTGATTTGTAAAAGCCAGGAACTAATGCAGTGCCAAGTGTTTATTTAAAGTACCTTACTTTGTTTTCCCCTAAAAATAAACAAAGAAAAGTTCATCCTAATTAATGAGAAAGTCAGAATTATTTAATAAAATCTAAAAACTATGAATCACAAATATGTACAAAATTTCAAATTTATAAAGAAGTTCTACAGTTTATTTACTAAGTCAAAAAATATTTCAAAAGACAAGTTAAAAAGTCCCAAATGTGACAAAGATTCAAAATTTGACAAAGTCAAAAATATTAAAGAACAATTGTGTGAAAATGTAAGAAAACAAAGTGAATAGAGCATTTTCTCCAAAAACAGTACAAAGACATGTATGTTGGGTTACCTGATCATTCTATTTATTTATTTGCATTCAATTTTATTTTTCCCAAACAAAAAAATGAGGACAACAGTGACAGAAATATACAGCAAAGATATACATATACACCAATAGTCAATGAGTGTATGTTTTTTATGAGTTAGATTTATTGAGAAATGGGTTCCAGATTATTTCAAAGTTTTTGGTTTGTTTATTGATAGAAGCAGATCATTTTTCCATTGACATGTAGTTGTTTCGTAGATTATTGTGATATGGTGGTGTTTTAACGGACCCAGATGCAGACACAGTAGGATAGCTGTTTTCCCGAGGTCCGACACACGAGCAGCGAGGCCCGGGTCGACTGTGATCCCCGAGGATCGACACAGGATTGCCGAAGCATCAGCAGATGATCTCCGTGGAACGGACTGGATGCTTTCTTCGTACAGGTGAGAACCCGTGGCTTCGACACAGTACGGCAGGTAAGCTGAGACAAACAGGGAGTCAGAAGGGGAACGGAATAACAGGTAGGTAAACGGACGGACTGACACCGGGCAGGCAGGAGACCGGGTATCTGTATCAGCGGGAGGTGGTCACCGGAATGCAGCACAGCTGTGCCTACGGAGAGAGAGGCGCGGCAGCGGCGGAACTCGGACGAGGGTACTGCGGAGGGACGCAAACAAAAGCACGTGGCAAAACAATAACAAACAGACAGGGGAATGGCAGCACACATGAGGAGAGGTGATCGGGGGACAAAATAGAGGGAAACACACGAGGATCAGACAGGAATCCTCACATAGATGTTGATTGTGTTTTCTGATTTCCAGTTGGTGAGGGTTGTTTTCTTGGCAATGATTAGGACTACAGAAAGCATAGATGTTGGTCCCAGCAAGCACAGCAGAAGGGATATTGTTTAGCAGGTCATTCTTAATTGGCTGTAGCTGTTGCACCTGGATTAGTGACTTGTCCAAAGTCAGCTGTGATTTGTCCAGGCCGCTTGTGACACTGTTCAGGATAAAGTCCATATACATAATAGACAGACAATCATTCACAGATGAACATGCGTTTTCTTATAAATGCATTATATTTCTCAGTGCAGACTGAAATATTTCATGTTCGTTCACACAACCTGCTGCAACCCGACCCAGATCTGTCAGAACAGTTATCACCAATCACGGTCATCTGCTTGTGGCTGGTGCAGCCACCAAGTGTCCAGCTCTCCACTGTTTTGCAGTTGGCAGATAAAGCTCCCCCAGTGTTCTTGTGGGAGTTTTTCAGCTGAAGCGGTTTTGATTCTGGTCAAACTTTTGGAACCTCCTTCAGCTTTTGGAAGTGATGGCTCCGCCTTACTTTATTTTCATACTCCAGCTCTGCTTTTAAATGATCTGAGTCATAAAACTATCAAACAAATGCTGTTGTGAACTAAACCTGTGACCAGCTGCAGTGCCATCATCTTACAGTAATACTGTATAATATAGTATTAAGACAGACAGACTTCTGTATAATTGTATCTCATTCATGGAAAGGACCGACACATAAATCTGTGCTTAAACCCTGCATATGATCCTTTTATGCATACATGTAGGATCATCAATATTTTCATATCTTAATGTGTTTGTACTCCACTAACTCATTTAGAACTGACTCATACCATGTGTACGCATAAATAATTGACGCTCTTTGATCCCCATCAATTACCGTCATAATTAAAATGTTAACTATATAAAACCTGAGTTCCCCAGTCCCAGATTACAATAGAGGGTGTTATAATGTTAAATGTTGAAATATAACAGGTTTGGTATTCATTGTTTCACTGACCTGGCCTCCTAGAGGCAGGAGCTGTGAGAAGCAGCAGAAGTTGATGACTGTCTTTTATGTAGGATTTACAGCTTATTTTATTGGGTTTAGGTGACCAGAAATGTGGACTGAAAACTTGTCCATTTGTAAATCCTGCAACCCCTTAAAAGGTGCAATATAAACCAGTCCATGCCCACATCTTTGGGCAGCGCCAGGGTTGCTTGATGTGTTAGGACACAGCCGGAAAAAAGCTCCTTTAAACCACTTAGAAGGTGTTCAGGATCATTCTGGCATGTTGTGTCCTTCGCACCGGTGCATTTACTCGTGACTTTCCTCGAACAACTGGAACAGAGCTGCACCCTTTGGAGCACATTTGTTAAGCAAATGAAAACACACACCACTTAAAAATTTATTAGTGAGGGAATCAAGTCAGTGTTTCAGTGCTTCAATAATGTCTTTTATGTTGGTCACTGAGTCTTTCATGGATTGTGGACAACCTCAGGAGTCAGGAAGAAGGCATGCTGGGAGGTGGACTGTTTGACTGGCAGCTGGTTGTGAGAATTCGATGGCACGTCATGCTTTACTCCAGCAATCTCTAATTTGAAGTTTTGTTTGTATTGGTCTTTTCATTTGAATTCTACAATTATGAAATAAGTTACCTCTGGGTGAAAGTCCCTGCTGGATGTCCTCACTTTTACCCTCCCACTTATGGATGTCTGTCCAATAGTTGTGGTAAGTCTCTCATTTTGGGCTGACCAAGGTTAAGTTAGGTAGTTACTTTATTAATCCCCAAGGGGATTTTTTTTTTTTTTTTTTTTTTGCTACAGCAGCATACAGGAAAGCAATAAAATAATAATAAAATAATAAAAAGCAATAAAATAACAGTAAAAACATATTAAATATAAAATGCACAGTATATACAGTCTATACAGTCTTTACCTCCATCTGTGTCCCTCTTTTTCTTCTGGTCTGCAAATTTGTTCATATCACCTTTAACGCTAAACCATTTCTTCTATAAATGAGCCATAATCTGTTTGTCAGGGGACACAACATTCACCGCCCCGGCTATTACAGTCCAAGATTCATTATAGAGGAAACGCTTCAGAAAGGTGTGCCTTTACTGGTCTCCACCTCAAACATTATTGTGTCATTCATAATATTCTTTCGCTTTTTGCTTAAGTGCCATGCTCTTCTCATACAAAACATATTTCCTTATACAGAGAAAGGGGGACTGATTATTAACAGTGGGCATGCGTTAATCAATGTAGAATGACTCAGACTCACTAACATGTGCTCGGCGGTAAGATCAATATTGGCCGGTGCATGCGTGTCATGAATCTCACAGTAATTTCACTATTTTCTGCGCAAAGTAGGAACATATTAGTAAATGAGGCCAATGTTACCACAGCTACCCGAGTCAAACTGGATAAATTAAAACAAATGATCCATCAGACGCCCACTCCTGGATTCCTGCAGTTCGCCTAGAGAGCCAGAAGGGCTGTGGATGATGCTGTATACTTGGCCCTCCATTTAATCCTGCAGCACCTCCACGGTGCAGGAACCTACGCCAGGATCCTTTCTGTGGACTTCAGCTATGCCTTTATCACAATCATCCCGACTCTGCTGCAGGAAAAACGTCAGACTCCACCTGCAGCGGGATGGACGACTTTCTGTCTTTGAGGAAGCAGCACGTGAAGATGGGAGAACAAATCTCTGACTCCCAGACCATCAACAGCGGATCCTCTCACGGTGAATCTTTTCCTCTTCACTCTTCCCCTTGTACACAAACAGCTCACCAGTCAGTCAAGCTCCTGAAGTTTACAGACAACACTGCCCTTACTGGACTCATCTCTGAAGGGGATGAGGCTGCCTGTAGGTGGGAGAGTGACTACTTGGTGTCCTTCTGCAACCTAAAAAACAATCTTAAGAAAGTGGAGATGGTTGTGGAATCAGAAAGAGCGCAGCCCATCTTACCCCCATCACCCTGTGTGACTTTCCAGATAACAGTATGGAGCCCCACTGCTTCCCGGGCATCATCATCATCATCATCAGTCAAGTACGTGCACTGTAATGGAACATTTGCATAGTTTATTTGCCCAAGTATTATTATTTCTTTTTTTTACCTATTCTCTATCAGAACTTATTTTTCTCACTTTGTAATTTTTGATTATTCGGAACCACTATCCGATTCACCTTTTGTTTGTTTTTGATGTTACTCCCTCGACCTACCTGTGGTCTCTCTCTCTTTGTCGGTCTCTGTGTCATGAGGTCCTCAGTCTGTCTGTCTCTCTCTCTCCTTGCCTTGGTCTGCTGCCCACCTCACCTGTCTCCGTCAGTCACACTGGATTATAAATACAGAAAGTCCACTGCATGGCCAGCGTGTACCTGTGCCTGTTTTGTTTCATTGTGCTTTGTTTTACATCTTTGTAAGTCCATTTATTTTATTACACATAATATTGTGTCTCTGTTGTGCATTTGGGTCCTTATTTCAGGGAACACATTAAAACATACAAATTTTATGTGAGCACTTACTTGGGAATGAATCAGATTTTGATATGCATTCAGCTTGCTGTTCAAACAACTTTAGTTATTAAATGCTGCAATAAGTGTATTACATAAAACACAAGATAAAAGTGCAGCCTCGACTCCAGAGTTACAAGTTTGAATATTTTCGATGAGTGAAAATAAATCACGTTAAAATGAAAATGGTAAACCGTGCTTGGTGAACTTAGATTTCTGGAAGAACCTCAAGAATATTATAAAGAGATGGTTATCACTTTTTTATATCTCAACATTCATTTCAATATGCTTCCCCAGAGAGACCTCTTCTCCTCCACACAGCCCAACTTGTATTATCCAAGGAGAGAGAATAGTTAGCAGGATGAGGTGGGAGGAGGAGGAGGAGGAGGAGGACAGACTGACATGTACTTTAATAAAACAAGTCAGAAACACCAAAAGAAAGAAGAAAGCTTTCTGCTCCAAACTGAATCTCTCACACCCACATGCAAACATGCAAGATTCACTGTGTGTACTGATAAAATCAGGACACTTTGGTCACTTTCTCTCAGTCTACTTATGTTCCAGCTCCACCCTTCAGCACACAAACATTGCTCTATTTATTTCGGTCCCATGTTATATAAATCCAGATTTCAACTTATGTCTATGTCCTTGGCGAAAGCAATAGCCGGAGGTTACATTTTATTCAGGTTGTCCAAATTCCAGTGTGTGTGTGTCATTCCTATTCTTGTGAACGCAATATCTCAAGAAATACCTTGATCAAATGTCTTTGAATTTGGCACAAACATTCACTAGGGCTCAAAGATGAACTCATTTGATTTTGGGGGTCAAAGGTCAAGGCCACATAAACTTAATGTCCTCCCGTTCCCATAAACGCATTAGCTAAGGAATGCCTTGAGTAGTTGTTCAAATTTTGCAACTTGTACTTGAACTCAACGGTGAACTGTTTAGGTTTTGTTTGTCAGAGGACAAGGTCACTGTGTCCTCATGTCCATCCCATCCATCTGTGCTTTTGTACTCAACTCAATTTCTCAGGACTGACTCAGGGGAATTTATACAAATTTGGCACAAATATTTAAATGAACTAAAGGATGAATTGTTTACATTTTAGTGGTCAAAGGCCTTTGTTACCTCAGATTGTGACCACATTTCGCCATTACTGAATTGGTGACACTAATCTTGGGTGTCCACCTTGAAACTGTGCTGACGGTATTTAATATTCTGTGCTGTCAGGTTGAAGATGGGTGTGAAGCCTCCGTGTTTGAGAATTTGTGGCTTCTTTGCAGCAACATCAATGTTGAAAACATTGTCTCCTGTCATGGCTACAACTTTGTGTTTTATCAGAATCAGCTTTATATTATGAGTCGGGACAATCATGTATGTCAACTGCAACTTCACCGTTTGGCAAAGGCACACAGGCAGTACATCCAGTTTGATTATAAAGCAGGTCTAATGCCTGTATAAAAACAGTGAAAAGGTAAAAACACTCAATCCGAGGAGAAATGTACACACAGCCTGGATTCAGTAATTGTGCTATTTAGAATAGGCTTCAAGACTTATGTAAGTCTCAACGCCCAGCACACATGTGCTCCCTCAGTCAGGCCCGGTCCAACCGTTAGAAAGAAGAGCTAGGAAGCTAAAAGACCAAAGAAAACCTGTGGTTGGCCTGGGTGTGCATTACTCAGAAAAGAGCCAACCAATCAGAAGAGAGGATCACTGATATCAATGTCCCTTAAGGACAGACACAAAATATGATGACAATATATATATATAATATTCCCTTGGGTGCCTGGTAATTTAACATATTGGTCCAAGATGAAATTTAAACTTTGCACAATTCCAAGATGGGGACTTTTGAGGTTTATGTACTCCTACACACTTTAGTGATGCTGGTTAGATTCAGCCATCAAGCCCTCCATGATTGGAAAGGAAAAATATAAAATCAGAAATGAACATAAATAAGTAAAGTAATGAGCTTAGGGGAACTATTCTGTCTGCTTTAATGTCTTTAGTGTATATGATTTCGTTCTCATATGGACCTATACTGTACGTTGGTGCTGATTAAAACATTTATTTCTGTCACATTAGCAAAACAATTTCCCTCTTTCCCTGTTTTCACAACAAAGATAAACTTCCCACTGAGCTAATAAAATGAAGGAGAATGGGAGAAGACCTTTATGTGGAATAATGAAAGACTAAGGACAGATCTGGGCAGGATTTAAACTATATGAGGATAAACAGGAGGATATTTCAGCTGTATTACTGTGGAAGGGCTGAAAAGTCTTTCACATACTTTCCAGAATGGATTAAAATGATTGACCAGAGCAGATTCCTTGAGACATAAATCCCATCCGACTGGGGTTTTAGTGTGAAATGCCAACAAAACAATAATTATATATAACCCATTTTAATAAGGTCTTTTTTTTTGTACCCGCAAATCACCAGCTACAAATAAGAAACTACATCTGCCTAAAAATCATGGTACCCGTGATAATAATGCCACCTTGTTGGTATATTGAGTGTCTCTCAATATACTAACAAGGTGGTTTATTTGTGTAATGAATGAGAAGGCTGCATTAGTTTTGGTGCAGTGTTAACATTGGTCTGAACACAACTTAAACTCAGATGTGGGAGGCATACTTCCTCTGTGCATCCCTGCGACCTAACTTTACCCATAACACTCTTCTCTGTGCAGGTTTGCAGAGATGTTTAGGCGTACTTTGGACAGGTGTATAACCAGTTTGCACCCCACATGTATTAGCATACATTTGGGTCAGCGAACAAACTTTTGGTTTCTCTCAAATTAATCCAGAAATAACACCAACATGCAAGTTTCCTAAAACAGGTTATTGAGGCCAATAACTTAGTTTTGTTTTCACATGATGTCTCAGCTGAGTTTTTATCTTAAGAATTGATGCACTCTTTTTAATTTTACTTCATAACTCTGCGTAGCTGCAGTGACTGTGTGTGTGCCGTGTGTGTTATTGAGCACTGCATAATCACGTAACAGACAACTCAATAATGTACCTAAACATATCCTGTACAGACACAAACAGTGGACTGAGTCCGCTGTTGCTCTGCTAACGTTCCTCTCACAACACACTTTCTGCAGTATGTCGACATGGTAACATATAGCCTCCCAACCTCTGGATCCTGATCCTGATGCTGAAAATATGCATCACTGATCAGGTGTCAATGACTAACCTCACTGTGGTAGCTCACTACAGAGGAAATGTAGCGTATGAAAGGGAATTTAAATTTCAACACAGAAACAGATAAGGTTATTTTAATATATCTTACTGCTGATGTTTTTAATATCACTTTTGAGGACACATTGATTCTATTAACAACCAGACGGCCTCCTTCAGGATGATCAATCTATGTCTAATAAAACTGAAGCGAAGAGTACTGTTTTGATTTTGAAGCACTAACACACTGAGCCTCTTTTTCTCCCGCCTGAAGAGTCCCACTGAGATTTACAACCATATCACATTATTCCAGCAATCTTCACTCCCTATTTACCCACAATTCATAGCATTGCTGAACGTCTGTGCCTTTCCAGCTGTGTCCAGATGAATACTGACCTGTAAAATCCAACAAACCCACCGTGTGCTGAATGTGATGTATGTTAGAGGAAAATAAACAAAAGATGGAAGAAAAAAGTTAATTAAAGATGGAAAAGATATGTAGCAAATGAAGAAAGAAAGCACACCTAAATACAGTAGGGCTTCAAAGTGTGTGAAATTTGAAAGCTTTTCTATATTTCTGCATAAATATGATCAAAACATCATCAGACCTAAAAATGAAGATCTGTGAAGATCGTAGGATGTTTTTCAGTCATATGGAAAATTGTATGAACTTTCAAAAACTTTCAAGCACAATGTAGATGGTTTAACAAACTATGAGAAAAAAACAATAAAGGAATAAAAAAAGGGAAAGTACAAGAACAAAAGCCTCAGCTTTTCGTGAATTTAGAAGTGACAACGTTACACTGGGACTTCTCAGAGGAAGAGCTAAGGGGCTCCACTGTCCACAGAGAATAAATAACTGTGAGAACTATAGCAGCCGAGAGCCAAAACTCATTTCTTTCTTTATAAAATAGACCCGATGCCTATTTTTGACACGAGCGGTTCCCAGCTAAACTATAGAGGGGAACTATCTGTGATCACATTTGTACTGTATAATCATAGCAGAAACACTGTAGACTCCAATTATATCATGACGGTACTCCATTAGGTGAGGGGTGGGATTTCTTCGCTGCACTCTCTCTCCTTCTTTCTCTGTACCTGTCCTCTGTGTTGGTGTGAGTACTTCTGTATGTCTCACCTTGGAGCGAGGGGAAATATAAACCACCTGCCTGCTTTTTGGTTACAACTCATCAATCATCATTAATGGCCATTACCAACGAGGAACTCATTGATTCAATGGTAGGACCTGCAGCCGCAGCATCGCAGCTGACACACAGCCGGTGTGGATACACACACACGCAACAAGCCGCAGCTGAGACGTGCGTCTTAGAGTTTAAATCAAAACAAAACCACCAAACAGATTCACTTTGTTGCTGCAAGCCGGTCCACTGATGGTGACACATCATAAAAATGAGCTGAATTTGGTGTAAAAGTTTGTCTCAGTAAATGTTAACATGACTGCTCCTGTAAAAAGAAAAGATAGAACGGTTGTCATGGTGACTCCCTATTCAGTTTCTCAGGTTTAATATGGGATAATTGGTCTTTGCTCACCTGTTAAAAATATGACTCTCAAGTTATCAGCAGGAAGTTGCTTACTAAGTATGATTAACTGTTTTATTGTATGAATTTTGGACCATGTCTGGATAGTCAGGTCCAGACATTGTCCAGAGTGCTCTTTCACTCATGAAGCACTCAACAGGAGATTGTCCGTGTCAGATATGTTCCCAGCTACTGAAAATGCTCTGTTACAGTTTGGTTTTGGTGAGAAGTGGTGCCTGGGTTGAACATGCAGGAAGCATGAAAGAAACGTCATCAACACTACCAAAAGTGCATTTTCCAGACAATGAACTGTTCCATTAATCCATGGGACCAATTACAAGGACTTTTCACTAAGTAGGGTAAAGTCTGTTTAATATCCAGTCCAATAAAAGACTGCATATAAAAGAGGACATACAGTAGCTTCTGGGACTGAGAACTGAGGCCAATGTGGAAGTGCCATAAAGTGCAGTTCCACTGAGTGTCTGGACGGGTTGGCTGGTAAAAGCCTCCGGCTCCATAGACTCCCATTCAACTTCTCTCATGGAATACAAAGTCAATACATTTGTCCATAAGTTATTATGCCATTGTAAGGTAAAGTCTCTATTAGTTTTCAGGTTTTCAGAATCAGCAAGATGGCGCCGGTAAAAATCCAAACACAAGAATTCATAATGGTTGCTGCTTGGGTCCAATTGATTCAGACAATCTACATTCTCACATTCAGCTCTCCGGGATAATGTCTAGACAAGTTCAGGGTAGCGCTGCATTTGTGAACACAGCTATAATCACATGGCATCAGAACACTTAAAACTAACTCATACCGTTAGCATACTAACATCGAAGGAGGTCATGTTACTATGGATGATGGAGGGATTATGGGATATGGGTGATGGAGGGATAGCTTTTGGCAGATTTTAACATTTTCATACATATTTTAGAATTCCAAAATATTTCATGGGTTTCCGGATGTTTAGCAGGCTAACATTATTTTTAAACATGAAGTCAAGGTCCGACACACGGTAGCAGGCAGGGTGGAGGTAGTCCACGGCAAGTCAACAGAATAGAACAGAGTGGAACAGGAACGGAACAGGAACAGGACCGGTCAGGACAGATGGCTGGTAGCACTGGTGACAGGTTGCGGGTGAGTGGACCAAGCTGACAGTATGGACCGCCACCTCAGGACTGCAGGACCAGGGTTAATATAGTGTCGGGACGTGATTAGTGGAAATGGAGAACCGGTGTGTCAACCACCAGGTGGTGATCAGATGGGTTGGTAGCAGCTTTGCAGGCTGATGAGGGGTGCGGCCATGGGAGGTGACTGGAGGCAGGCAGAGGAGGACACAGAACAAAACACAAGCACCGGGTGGGAGGAGGGGGTCCGGAGGAGGGATGGTGGACCACAACAACAGAAGACAACAAGTAAGGGAACTCGGACAGACTTGAGTGACCTCTCCGGAGGACGACCATGGGGCAGGACGGACTTGAGGGACCTCTCCGGAGGACAACCACGAAGCAGGACAGACTTAAGTGACCGCTCCGGAGGACGGCCATGGGGCAGGACAAACTTGAGGAACCTATCTGGAGGACGGCCATGAATCAAGACAGACTTGAGTGATACCTCCAGAGGACGACCTTGTGTCAGAAAGGAGACTCGACCACGAAGGCCGAGACTCACTGGGAGGACGGCAGGAAGCCAACGACGTACCTTCACTCGGAGGCCGGTAGGCGTTGGTTAAGGCGGGACCCGCTGGGCGCAAAGCAGGAAGTCCTTGGCAAAGGCGGGACCCCTTCAGCCACAGAGAAGGGAAGCGTCGGCGGCAAAGCTGGAACCCTTCCGGCCGCTGAACTGGAAGGCGGAAGCTAGTGGTCCAACGTTTGCGACCCGCCCGGAGACAGGAACGGGAGGAGAGTCCGTAGCGGCTGTGGTGGCTAGAAGGTCCGTGGCGGCTTTGCAACCTATTTATTATTGTTTCCTCTTTTCTACTGCCTTCCTCTGGTCTCCAGTTCCCATTGCTGCGGCCACTCTCTCATATTTTTTCTCTTTACAATAGATTACCCTTCTGCCTTTGAGTGGGTAATGTTTGAATCTTTGCTGTCTTTTTTAATAGCTTGTTTCATCAGTCTGGAACCCAAAAGAATATGACTTCTGTGCCCTGTCTCCTTATCCATTTGTATGCTGTTAATATTTAGAGAATCAAATCTTGTTGTTCACTGGCCACATCTGACATCAGACTGTGTAGAACAGAGACTGAGTCACTGCAGACAAGAAATTTTGGCTAATTCATTTTTCTCAATCCATTCTAAAGCCATGGAGATTGCTTGCAGCTCAACAGTGTATACGCTCAGGTTATCTGAAGTTTATCTGAAGTCCGTCTCAATGTTTCAGTGCGATGAGGAACTACAAGTGCAGCACCAGTATGTCCTGTTCCTGGGTCCTTAGATCCATCTGTAAAGATCTATACGTACTGCTTATACCCAGTTTCACCCTACCTGTAAAACTCACTCACCAGGTCTGCGCTTTTATTTCCTGCCTTGATTTCTAATAGTTTACCATCTACCTCTGGAGTATCTAGCGTCCACACTGGGGTTGTAGGCTATACTACGGTTGAGCAAAATTATTTTCCATGGACTCACAAATCTCTTGCTGTTGTAGCTCTTCTCAAAACGAAAGCATTCAACTCTCCAGCTGAGCTCCATATCATTTTTAAGATAATATATTCCTTAAGTGTTTTTCCTGGTAAAGAGCATAAGTTTAGTTTTCTATGTTTTCTATGTTTGTTTCCCCCACAATTCAACCTGTCTAATCCCCTGCTGCATTCTCCTCATGAAATTCTCCACAATGCGTCCTCTTTTCCACAAAGCACCGTCATCAGCAAACAAAGATCTGCCCATAGCGACTGGTGTGCTTACAAATATGTAATGTATCATTACTGAGAACAGTGTTGGACTTATAACCCTCCCCTGAGGTGTTCCATTCTCCACTACATGTTTACTTGACACTTAAGACCCCATTTGAACCTGAATGGATCTCCTCCTCAGGGAGTCCAGTTAAAGGCTCTCCCTCCAACACCCATAGAATGTAGTTTTAACAACAGTCCCTCCATAACATGACAGAAGTAGAAAAATACTGCTGCCACTGTCTCTTTATTCACTTCAACTTTACTTCACACTCCAGACACAACACTGGATCCAGAGCACCCCTTCCTCTCCTGAATCTACTTTGATAGGCAGCTATTATACCTCTCTACTCCAGATAACACGTTGGTCTCTCATTAGTCATTCTCTCCATTAGCTTACAAACATGTGATGTCAGGGCTTTGTGCCTGCAGTTTTTTGTTTTGCTGTTATCCTTCTGAGGTTTCCTTATAGGAATAATTATAGCTTCCTTCCAGCTCTCTGGAACTCTCCCTACTTCCCATACTTTATTAAATAATATGAATTACTTCTCCAGCCCACGTGTGCTTAAATGTTTTAACATGATATAGCATATCTCATCTTTCCCGAGAGCAGTCTTATCAGTTTCCACGGGTGCTTGATTTAGTTCTCTCATGGTAAATGATATATCTTGTTCCTCCTCAATACTTTCCCTCCTTGGTGCCCCCAAGTTTTCCATTCTGGTTTTCTCTCTGCTTCTTCCCTACACTGACAAATTGTTGAAAATGGGCACTTGAATAAAAGTATTTACCAACATCTCTGCCTCTTCATTATTTGTTACTGCACAACTCAGAACAGGACGAGCACCTGAGTTTGTTTGTATTCAATCAAATGCTGGAAATGATGTGTTCTTTTAACATGCTTACATGCTTTATTTCTGTTTCTCACTGTTGTTGTGCACCTGTCATCCCACCATGGTACCGCTTTTCTCTTGGCTTTCCCCCTTACTTTTAGGAATGGCTTTTAATGCTGCTGATATTGTTCCTTACTTTATTTTGCTATCAAATGTTTCTATTTCTACATTAAGATCAATCTGGTTCAGGTATTTATCACTTTCTCCCTGAAATTTCTCCCAGTCAGCCTTCTCAAATATCCATTTCCCTCTCCTGCCATTTGTGGGCGGTGATGCAGAGATGTTGATTTTACACAAGATTGGATAATGGTCACTCCCTATGGTTCCCTCCTGGTTTACATTCCACTCACATATTAATGCCATATTGTTGGAGACCAGCTTGAGATCGAGTACAGATTCCCTTCCTGCGTCTATCCTATCATCTATCCTGGTTTTGCTTGCATCATTTAAGCATACTAGGTTTCTCTCATCCAACAATTGTTCTATTACTTGTCCGTTAATATCCATTCTCTCACTTCCCCATAATGTGTTATGGGTATTAAAATCCCCACTCTATACCACATTATTACAATCTCGTCCCTCAATGTCTTCACGTTTGTTAAATTCTACTCTTTTACATGGGTTGTTGTTTTTTATCACCACTAGCTTCTTCTTCTTCTCGCCTCAGACCTCTAGAGTCACATATTCCTGTTCCCTCCCTGTGCCGAGCCCTCTGTAGGGAAACCCCTCCTTTACAAACAAGACACAGCCTTCACCTCCACCATCTTTCCTATCGTGCCATATTGACACATATCCCAGCACAAAGTCCAAATTACCAGCAGAGCAGCACCATCAATGTTTACATGCAGCAAATTAAAAGATAATTATGTGCTGGTGCACCCGAATAAAGAAGTGAGGCACACCAGCGTTATCAATGTAAACAGTATGTCTATATTTTGTTACTCTATCACTATATTAGTCTTTCTCTGTTGATCTGAAAGTAACTGGAGGACAATTTAACATTGCAGTAAGTCATGCTAAGAATAATTCCAGTTTATGTCAACCTGTCATATTTCCCATAAACATGGCTATTGTGGCTCTATGGGTCATGCTAACTTTGCACGCTTTCACCTCCTTTGCCAAGATTCAAGGAGACAAAGGCTTAATTCCAATCCAGCCCCTACACTGTCCCATTCCCTGATGGCGTGTCACTCAGTGTGGAATCACGTTTGCCACCGTGGAGGTTCTCTTCATAAAGGGGGAGGGTCTAAATGCACCTGCAAGCTGTGGGACGCCCTCACTGTTCCTCAACGGAAACAATTTAAACAGGTGAATGCAAAGGAGAGACGCGTCAGAAGATGATAAACCCGTTACCCAAAATATTTCAGGAAGATATTGTAATTAAATAAATCTTTCTCAGAAAGATCCTTTGATACAGCATTGACTACAATGAAGCCGAGGTGGATGGGGATTGACAAGTTCGGTACATTCATGGCAGAGTAAGCTTGTGAGAGGAGAAATTGTTGAATAAATAATAACTCAGTCCACACTTTTGTGGCCGCATTTCTTTTGTCATTTAACATTTTCCAATTGTCCTCTCAAACTGATTAGATCCTTGTGTCTCTAAAATTGTACAACATAGGCAGTCAAGTCAAATAATCAACACATATATTGTTTTCTCAGGTACACAATGGAATGTTTATTCCAAAATACAAACCTCTAATTTCATAATGTGTCCATTAAACCAGTCTAACAATTGTCTGGTAATTACTCTGGAAATAACTGTGACAAACTCACATTTGCAGTTATTTGCAGTTTAATCCCAGACTTTAGAGTTTTCAGTGTGGGTTGCCTGCATCGATGCAGACTATGTTGGAAGGCTTTATAACCCACTGCTACTTAAGGGTAATTGGATTGGAAGGACACGTTGTTAGTGTGCAGGGGGAGGGTGTAGGTGCTGGTTCAGAATTGGGCCAAAGAGTCACACATAACAGTGTGTATCAAGGTCAAAAAGTATAAGGATGCTGGGAATTTGCAGGCTTTTCCACCTTGCTGGAAAATAGTCCAGGATGATATGAACAGGAATGATTCTGAAATGTCAATTGTTTTTTTTCTAATCAGTGGTTGAAAAAGATGGCATAAAGCAAAGCTTCAGAATACCCCTTACATTACTGAAGAAGGTACACAAAGTAAAACTGTGGCTTTGTAGCTACACTTGAATGTAATCATTGAACCTATAAAATGTGCAGCTGATTGTTTAAAGAGGGTAGTTGAGAAGTTAAAATGTTCAAGAAAGAAATAATCCCAGCAGAGTCTTATCCAGCTAGGGCTCAGGTTGAGAGTTTGAGATGGACACATGGCAGTAGGCTGAGACGGATGATGATCATATTATCTGCCATCAGTTGAGAGTCAATGCTTCAGAGGGAGCTGCTTCATCGATTCATCTCTGCCCATATTTCAATTGAAAGAGTTTCACCCCTGAGGCCATTTCCCCAGTCTGAAAGCCCACTGAGCAAAACTTGATTAAAGTGTTTTGTTACTCCAATTATTCAATGAGTTCACTGGTGATTTTAATATTTAAAGAGATATTCAAATTTGGCTCCAGTGCAGATCAAGAGCAAGCAAGTGAGGCTAAATTTAATGAAACGTTATAATTTCTGAGTATCAAACACACATCTGTAAGCTTTGGTGTTGTTTTGGAACAGACTGTTTGAAACTGAGGGAAATATTGTCTCTCAGAAATGTTGTTTTTCTACAAATTATTTTGGAAAACAATTGGCTAGTTGTTCGTCTTCACTTGCGTGAACAGATGTTAACTTTTAATCAGGAAGTCTACGTTGTCATGGTTTCAGTGAGAGACCCTGTGGGCTGTAACTCAACACCCTGTAATTTGTTTACATTTTGGAAAATAAATATTTGCTAAATTATCTGTTTAAAGTTCCTGTTTGCTGTGTACCATTTGAAGAACACAAAAAACCTCATACTGCTCATTATTTCATCTGGAGGAATCTTTTTTTATAATTTGTACACTGCTTTTTGAACATTTATTTGTGATGGACATCATAGATAATGATATCAGTTGACTGTAAGTCACACTAAACATGTGTATCAATCCTGTGTTCAGATCTGTCTTCCATATGAGACTAAGAATAACTACACAGCTGTGTTTGTCATATTCTACTCCATGATCATCCTCCCAATTTGGTGGTCTATTTAATCTAAAAAAGTTCCCATCTCACCCCTTCTTCCCGTTAAATGACTTGGCTGTCCTGCCTCAGTACTGCTGTGTGTACGTTCAGCCCCACCACCTCCCCAAGCATCCACCACCAGGCTCTGGGGGAGTCCGGTACCCTAAAGCTTCCTGTTTTCAGAATACCTACATGTGCCTGATTCTTTTCACCTCTACTGTTTTTATCTCATGTCTCTACTTCTGCACGGTCATGGTTTTGGTTTGTGTGCTTCTAATTTTTGGGGTTTGTTTCTTGTATCCCTCCTTCTAACCACCAAATGTCCACAGGTTCTCTCTTTCCATGCTCAATCAAGTTTTGGTTTCCACTAACGATTGTTGGATATGCAAATTCATAACACACATTTAAAACAGGTGGATGGAATTGAACCCACTTACACATTTGGTGGTTAAGCAATAAGCTGACAAGTAACATCACAAAGTTAGTTTGCATACAATGTCAAATACAGGAGTAATTCTGCAAACAAATTCAGAAATTAAAATGTAAAAATTGCAATTCATGTTTGCAAAGTCAAAAAAGCACTAAAAGAGTTTTGACCTAAATGCTAACATTAGCATGCGAATACACTAAGAGGATCACCAAAGTCGATAGGATCCATTAACTAGGCATCATGGACATCTGGAACAAAATGGATCGAAATCGTAATCATCAGTTTGAAGTTCAATGTAGTCTGGGTTGCTCATGTGTTTTATACGAGTGTGTATTTTCATTAGATATCGGTCGGATCAATGAAACGGGTCTCCATTCTTTTTTCCTGAGAGCTACTTTAACAAAATGAAAGTGTCTGATACCAACTGATGTTCAGTAACATTTATTAACATAGCTGAGCTGCAACCACACCAGCTGAAAAAGATTCTTTTATGTGAACAATAACAAATTGATCATCAACCCAAACATTTTGTATCACAGCTTAAATTCAACAGCATGTGCGTGCTTTTTTCTGTATCAACTCACCCTTTACCCGACGCAACTAACGTATCCATATAAAATGATCATAATCACAATGATAAACACTTTTTTTTTGTTTTTCTAATTTTGGGGCTGTACTGTAAATAATAAAATCAACAACAACAAAATCAAGCCATATCAATCTCAGGTTTAAATCAACAACTTCCGGTTACTTTCCACTGACCTCCGATCTATGCATCCCCCACTTCCAGATAAACCGATGCTGTACCCGGTCGTCCCTAATGGTGATACAACAAAACACACGTAAACTGAAATTGAAAACAATAAAAAGGTATCTCTTTCAACACCGGTGTCCTGTGAATATAGAAACCCTCCACAAAGAAACTCTAGTAAGAAATCATTTGGAGCATTTCTTGGAAAAATTACACTAAAGGGAATTTCTTTGAAGATTAGTAAGTGTTGAATGATAAGAAAGTAAGTTACATATTACAAAAGAAGGAAAAAAGGAAATAAAACAAAACATAAAGGAGTGAAAAGGACCAGCATAGAGTTTAAAGTGTGTTTCCTTCCTTTTAAGGTTACTCCTAGACTGGAGCAGGGATGCATGGTCTAAATCCCAGGCTGCTGCTATGATTGGTTTTAAACATCATCTATATATGAAAGCGGAACTGCAATACCACTGAGGGCCACTAGGGGTTAGCTCCAAAAAGCATCTGGCATCTTCGACCCACATTTAGTTTCTGTAATCATTATTGTGCTTTCAGTAAATTAATGTATTCTTACCTGTGCTCCCCTCCATCAGAAAATAAGTATTTAATGAATTAGATATTAGGCCTCAAAGACAGGGATGTTTTGGGTTGATTAGTCTGGTTGATTTGACTGGCCTGTGGTGGCATCAGGTTACACTATAGGAGGGAGGGTGTATAGTGTTCTCAGGTTCTCAGTCAGATCCACCACTCCTCCCTCCAAGTTCATCCAAATATGGAAACTTGATTTTCAAATTACACTCTTCAGTTCTTTTATTATTTGTAAAAATGTTTACATTTTCAAAGTTTAATAGTAAAAATTTAAATTATGTCATTAAAATTAAATTATATTTAATGGTTTAATGTTAATTAAAGGTAATAGCCTCATTTTAACACAGTTGTGAATTATGCAAATTTAAGAATAACACATTTTTAATCGCACAAAGTAGTCCTTATGTTAGTCACAGTATACTTAATATAAAAAAGTGAGAGTTAAATTGCTTTTGCTATTTAAAGGTTTTCATATCATTGTTAGATTTTAGGTTTTAGTTTTCAACAATACACAGTGATACCAACTAGTTTCTTTGGAGCAGTATTGTGATAATAATCACACAGCTATCGCTAATGTTTGATGAGTAATTCAAGAATTCCTGCCCTCTTTCGATTTGGTTGTTTCCTTTCCAGGGACTTGCCTGTCGGGGTCCTGTTCATGACTGCGAGCGATATCACTGAGGTCAACGACTGGCACACAATTTATAAACTTGGACAATTCATTGGTGTGATTGGTATTGGGGATGTCCCTTCTCTTAATTAAGCGTTTACAGATTTGTTTCTCAATTTGCCTGTGTTTCTCACAGCAACCAGAGATATATTAATAATTTTGGTTTAGGCGAGTGCTTTCATTAAGAGGGTTTATCCTTCCTCACAGAATGCATTCTTCACCTCTTCCACGTATGAGGAAGTTCAAGGGCTTGTTTCTCGTCTGTCTGATGTTGATGTAAATGGTAAATACCAATCTCCTTTCATGTTTTCCTGGCAATGTTTGCCTCTAAAGTTCTGCCACGCTGCCTCTCACTTTCCGACGCTGTGAGGAGCGAAACATGATTGATATCAGAATCACTCGCTTCGTGCTGCCATTGGGACGGAAGTGCCCTTTATCAAGAGGCTGCAGCAGTTTTTATCACCCAACTCCATGGCATCAATCTGGACTGGACCCAGTTAATCACCCTGGAGTAAGTCCAAGTCTGCTGCTGAGTGAGAAGCTGCGGGTGATGGGGGTGGACATGTCCACCGTCTCCTGGATCACTGACTTCCTGACAACAGTTTGTCCGTCTGGGCAGTGTGCTGTCTGATACGGTGGTCAGTGGTACTGGAGCTCCTCAGGGAACTGTTCTGTCTCCTTCCTGTTCATCTTCTACACAACTGACTTCCAGAACAACTCAGAGTCAAGACATCTGCAGAAGTTCTCTGATGACTCTGCAGTGGTCGGATGTATAAGGGATTGACGGGAGGACGAGTACAGGGCAGTAGTGGAGGACTTTGTGGAGTGGGCGGGAAGGAATCACCTGCTCCTGAACGTGGCCAAGACCAGAGAGATGGTGGTCGACTTCAGGATGAAGACGACGGCTCCACAACCGCTGAGAGTTCTGGGAGAGGAGGTGGACATGGTTGAGGAGTACAAGTACCTGGTGTGTCCATCAACAACAAACTGAACTGGAAGACCAACATCAACGCTGTCTACAAGAAGGGGATGAGTCGACTCTTTTTCTTGAGGAAACTTCGATCCTTCAATGTGTGCAGCGAGATGTTGGAGATGTTCTACCAGCCTGTACTTCTAATAGTCTAGTGGGGGAGCAGCATTGGAGCCGGAGACACCAACAGACTCAACAAACTGGTTAAGAAGGCCACGTCGATAACTGGCTGCAAACCTGCCTCTCATGCACAGAACGTTATAAAAATAGATTAATAATTCATATTGTGGCATTCAACTGTACATGATCATGGATTTGTGTTGCAAACTTTCAGCCCTGAATGAGTCAGAGCTGTGAGCATGAGTGGATGCATGGTGCAGATGATGAGTTAGATCTGTCTGTCCATTGCCGCGGTTTGATAGATATGTTTACCAACTCAGCAGTGCAATGACCCCGCTAAAAGCATCGATGCTCCACAGCCAATATCAAACCATCCTTTTAGCCCACTCTGGAGATATAACAGAGCGACACAGGAAACCATCTTTGCGGCATTGTAAATAATCTATTTGGCTCCAAGATGGAAAGATTGTGTACAATATTCCTTCAAATTATCTTTTTTTTTAGATAAAAGTAAACAGAGCAGAAGTGCTTCTTTTCAGTGTTGTTACTATTGTACATTCAGACAGTTTGACACATTCACACACGGGAGCAGCACTGTACAAACAAGCAGAGCAGCTGGAAGAGAACATGTGGACAGCAGGAGTTTGTCAGGTTTCTAACTACAGATGTATGGCTGCTATAAGTTAAAAGCAAGCCTCTAAAGCAGCTGTTTATACAGCTGATGATGAAGAATTATTTATTTTTGTCTTTAAGAAAACAAAACAAATATTGAAGATAAAATCCTTCATACACATAGATACAGTTAACAAACATGCTCAACCAACAGTCGGTGCAGCAATGAACTGTGTTTCTGATCCCATGCTGTGATTTCCACCACAGATTTGTGGAGGATTTTTTTCAAATCATTGTATTTTGTTTTTAATTACATTTTATACAATCTCCCAACTTTTTTGGAAACAGGGTTGTACCAAACAACTTGTTGTTTACCTTCAGAGAACAACGAATTGAACTCTGTTCAGTTTTGGAGCTGTTATTTATTATACAGCATAGTATTATGAATTCAATTATTATTTACATATTTAAAAGCAGTGACATAATGGAAACATCTTTTGATGCAAGGTTAAGAAGCCCACTTTGACTCAAGCAGAGTTGTATCTTGTCTGTCTGTATTAGCAGCCAGTTCACAGTCAAAGACAGACACAGATTGACATTCAACAAAGGTCAAAGGAGACACACTTGGCACACAGTATGACTGCAGCATAGTGTGCAGCATCGCTCACCGATGCTGTAATACTCCCTCTGTGTGCATGTCAGGGTTATTTTTATCTTAGAGCTATCTTCTTCTCTGTTTCTATCCTGATTTGTATTATTTCCCCTCTGTTTAGTTCAAATTGTTGATGATCCTCTTGTGAGAAGGCTTGCTCCAACCAGCAGAAGCACTGATCATACCATAACTTTGGCAGGTCACAGTTGCCCAATGAGAGTCTCCTGATTTACCTTATTGGTGGAACTTGTTTGGGCTGTACGCAGCCTAAGAGGAATACCTGCAGACACTAAAATCAAACATTAAAGATAGGGCAGCCAAGGTTTGTTTGTACAAGTGTAATTATGGGGGTCATAAAGCACTGAAATAACTATAATGCAGAGACACTGTCCACTGCTGTTAAATAAAGAGGTAGATTTATTGTGTACACTCTACTTCTGAGAGCAAACCGACACCCTTAAAAATACATACTGAGCTAAACCTCTTACAGTAGGAGAGTAAACTGCCAGTGCTCTCTAGTGGACAAACTACAAATCTAAATGACCTCCCAACATGTTTCATTGTTACCAACAGTGTGTCAGCAGGAAGCTGATGTTGGCTTCCAGTTGTTTGTGATTCTGGTCATTGTTCTTTGAAAAGAAGAACCACAGCAGGTTAACAATAAACATTTGAACTGATTTTGCTGTTCAAATGTTTATTTTTCTGCAATTTTGCTTGTAGTGTATAAAAAATAGAATTTGCACAGGTACTTTTGTTTTCTTTCTTCTTCCAACGAGTATTTTTAAAATCATAAGACAGACAAGTCTGGTGAACATTAAGTTCTCCCTCTCTTTGTTTTTGCCCTCTGTGTTGGTTTCCTGAGGGAAACATCTACCTCTTGCTCTTCTGTGTTCACCAGCTCATCTCTGTGCCTGTCTGCTGCTGATGAGGGCTTTTTGTTTGTTTTTTCTCTGAAAACAGCTGAAGCTCTGAAACTTTAAGAGCAACATGTGTGAACGAGATAAATAAAATGAGTTGTTGTGAGAGTCCCGCATTCAGCTACTATCCCAGACACACATCTGTAGAGCCGTGAAGCTGTCGAGCATGTCCTCCAGCCGGGCTGACTCATTCTGGATGTCGGCTGTCTATATTTGAATTGTTGTGTTTGAGCAAGCAATGAGAATAAAATGTCAGACAACCTTTAAACGGTCACATTATCTGAGATGACTCAGTGACAAAACTGCATGAATGAAATCAGCAGTCCTCTCTGCTCCAGTAATTAACTTGCCTGGCAAAGGACAAGCCATGAAACATGGTTAGCTTTATCTCTGCTGTGTGCTGTTATGTTGTTCTGTTTAGTGCCTTCATGTGCACCTCTTTAAAAAAAAAAAAAAAAAACTGTTGTCTTCCACATCAGATGTACCAGTCATTGGTTATTTTTTCCAATTTTAAATGTGTCCTTATTAGAGAGTAAGATAGTAACACTGCAGATGTCAGATATGCGTAGAAAGAGCGTGTAAAGGTGTGTGCACACAAAGGTATACAACATCACTCCTTCTGTGCTATATACAAACACCAACAGATATTTATCAGTACAAACCTTGCAGAGTAACACTGCAGTCAATCATGTGTGTCTTTCATGTGATCTATGGTATTACAGTTTTTAACGATTGCTAAGACACGTTTCTTGAAACCTTCCACCCTTTTCTCTAAACTGTAAACACAAAACCGAACTTTCGCCTCAAAACAGTTTCATCTGTGCTCAAAACCAAACTATGTTGTCAGATCATGTTACAAGCCAGTCAGAATTAAAACATTACTGAACAGTCATTACACACTGCATTAAAAAATAGAAATGATCGTCTAGCACACAGTTGGCTGTTAAAGGGTGAACTGTAGGTCTGCAACTTAATATAAAACAATAAACTACACAAAGCAATATTGACTCAATTAACTAAAATATTCTTTGAAAGAAAAGTGTTAATTGCCAGGCTTAATCAGCCAAATAATTCATTAATTCTGAACAAAGATCAAACAAGAACAAAGATCAAACTAAAAGGAAATCGTGGGCTGCAACCATAGATTATATATAAAACTGAATGTAGCTTCTGGGTCTGAAAAGTGAGGCAGAAAAGTGAGTGCTGTGAAGTGAAATACTATCGAGGGTTGTCTCTAAAAAGCTTCTGGCCCTTATCGACTTCCATTCAACTTTTCTCATGAAACACAAGTCAGAATGGCATTATTCACTAAAGTCCCTCCTTCTTATTTGTTTTCTGGCAGTCTATCTGAAAATAATCCCATCATGAATTGTATATTATCAGATATTATTGTAAATAGAGCAGTGCCCATTTCAAACAGACTGTTTGGCAGTAGGATGTCCTCGTTTATAGTACTACTGTGTCGCTCTCTTGGGAACAGCTCACTGCAGACGTAGGTGAAGACACACCCAACCACATGGCCTGAAATTTTCATTTTATATTTAAATTGTCATTTAATAGAGGAGGTGGAGAGGAATCACCACAGGTGTGTGATGTATCTCAGGCCAGGCAGAATAAATTGGGTGAACCTGCTAGTTTTAGGCAGCAATAATGTCAACATTACCTCCTTAACAACAGGTCATGTAAGTTTAATGTCATTTAACTGAGATAATATCATTTTATATTTAAAATAACCAGTATTAGAATTTAAGAAAGTACAAAGTATATTTATTTACTGTAAATGGTTCTCACAGGACAGCACTGATATAAATATGATGACCTTGTTTAGTATTGCTGTATATTTAACTTTCCAAGCGTGCAGGTATTAAAATTAGCACAACCTTAAAAGTCTACATCAGTAAATACTAACATACACGATAATGCAGCAGTAATGTTAACTTACATACATCACATAATAGTAAACACTGACGGGGAACTTTTAGCCTTATCTAAGTTCTCTGCACTAAATATGTTTGTTGAAGTTTTTATTATTTTCCACTAAACCAGTTCAGGCTGCTGCAGTTATATAGTTAAAAAACAACAACTGCATCGTCATTGTTTAAAATTTGTATTTTTAATTGATTAATACTCTCATCAATCTGTCTCATAATCAATACTCTTATCAGTTCATCTTTGAATTGTGGAGCGGTACATAACAAGAAGTCTGCCACTAGGACCCAGGCAAGAGGGGAGGACAGAGGCTATAAAGACAGCTTTTAAGATCAGAATAAAGACTTGAGATGCTGTTTCTTTTTACATCATATTAGTTTGCCCTTTTTATAAATAGTCTCCAGGTACCTGCATGTCTCCAACTGACAGGAAAAGGTTTTGTTTCAGGCGGGGAAGGTATTTAATTTGTTTCCACTTTGCATATAGTTTGGAAAATGTTGTTATAAAGTTTCAGGGATAGGGAGATCAAATGTATCTCTATGCTGTCCTTTTCTCTCTCTGCTCTCCTCTCACCCCAACCAGTCGAGGCAGATGCTCCGCCCACCTCTGAGTCTGGTTCTGTTAACAGAGGCTCCGCCCACCTCTGATCCTGGTTCTGTTAACAGATGCTCCGCCCACCTCTGAGCCTGTTTCTGTCGGAGGTTTCTTCCTGTTAAAGGGAGTTTTTCTTTCCTCTGTTGGAGGTTTTTCTCCCTTAAAGAGGTTTTTTTTTCCCTCTTAGCTTATGTGGGAATTGTTGAATTGTTGAATTGTTGAATTGTTGAATTGTTGAATTGTTGAATTGTTGAATTGTTGGGTTTCTCTGTATAATGTTGTAAAGTTCTTCTGTAAGGACTTTAATGTGTTAAGTACCATGAAATAACCTCTGTTGTGACTTGGCGCTATATAAATAAAATTGAATTGAATTGAATTGAGTTGAAATGTCTTTGGTTGTTGATTTATGCTTGATTTGATTTGGGCATTAAACATATAGTTTATTTCAACTCGTTATTGTCTCCTGTATTTAGGCCTCTTTTGTAATTTCATTGCATTATCCAGTGAAGTGAAGATTAGTTTTATTTTTTCTACATTAATAAAACGTTTGGCTATTGCAGTCTCCAGTTTCAGTATATTCTGGGTCTTGTGCATTTCCCTTGGTCACAGAATATTTATATTTTAAATAAAACAAAATATTGATTGATAGCAATAACAAAAATGTTTACAACAGAAAAGTCACTATAAACTCAATAATATCTCACTAATATTCCTGACATCAACATAGTGACTGAAGTTGAGACAGGATGAAGAACATGATCAGTCACTGTATGGTCAGTCCTCTGTCCTCTTGTCTCGGTCCTCCTGTCTCTGTCCCGCTGTCTCTGCCTGCAGCCCAGGGAGGAGGGACTGTTTGGGAGAACAGCAGGCTGACTTTGACCACTTTGAATAAATTGTAAGAACCACCTGGGCGCAGCTCCTGTGCTTTTAATAATAGGGCAAATAACGTTAAACGCCAATCTCTGTTGACGGTGAGGCAACGCCTACTGCTTTACATCCTTCAGGTTGCATTCAGGGGCACACATGATCCCACAAATGCAGCACTTTCATGTCATTATTAATACCAAACGTATCGCACGTGTTGCGTGTTTAAATCACACAAAAGGCCAATTAGTGTGAAGCAGGTGGGACCAACTGTTATGGAGCTACAGTATACAAAGGACATGCAGACAAACAGTCTCCATGGCTCCAAAATAGGAAAATAGTGACGGCTGAAATGCCATACTCAAGGCTTGAGAACAGGCAGTTCCAAAACCAAAGGATGACATCACAGTTGGTTGCCTCAAAGCTGATACTTTTAATCATCTGCCACTGGAAAGGTTTGGTTAGGATCAATTAAATATTAAAACAAAAGAAAAGAAAAAAGGTTACATTTCTAAATTATGAGAACTTACTGTTTGTTTTGTTTGTCTGCTCACTTTTCTGATTTTGTTAATCAATTTGAAAACTTATTTGATGAATCTTTCAAACAACATGAGTGTGCTTTGATGATTTTTTTTTTTTTTTTTGAGGAAATAATTGCAGTTAGCTCAGAGAGCTCAACAGGAGAGAAATATTTAACCCTCAACATCACCAGCAGCTGTGTTCAACCAAGTTCTATTTTATTTTCATATTTTTTGGGATCATTGGTGACAAGGAGGCTGTGAGGGTTTCTTTAAAGAATGATGACCAATGATCCCAAATAATATAAAAATATAGAAATAAAATAGAACTTGGTTGAACACAGCTGCGGGTCCTTTTGACCCGAAGACAACACGAGGGTTAAGATAGAAATCTGGTCCCACGGTGGCTTCCAGGGCTGCTGTGCTGAGCAATGTGACAATGGCAGGAAGGGTCTGCCCGATTCTTTCCCTAATGGGAACTATTTTATTAGTAAAGAAGTTGATGAAGTCGTTACTGCTGAGAACTGAAGGGATAAAGGATTCAACAGAACTGGGACTCTTTGTCAGCCTGCTACAGTGCTGAAAAGAAACCTGGGGTTGTTCTTGTTGTCCTCTATTAATGATGAATAATATAAAGTCCTGGCCTTACGAAGAGCTTTCTTACATGATATTAGACTCTCCTTCCAGGCAGGTGAAATTCTTCTAAATTAGTGCAACACCACTTCCTTTCCTGCTTTTGAGTTGCCTGCTTAACAGAGTGTAATTGTGAATTTTACCGAGGAGACACCTCCTCTGGTTCATGGCAAATGAGCAGATCGGGAGTCCAGGAGGGGTTTCAGATGACGCTTCATTTATTGTTACATTAAAACACCACAACACAGGCTCACCATCACCTACCAGTCCACCGACACAAACAAACTGAGCTCTTTATATAAACCTGATCACTCGATTTAACCCAGATATACCATCTACATTCATCAACAATTAATATATACAATAAATATTTACATTATTTCACCAACCCAAAGATATCAATAATAATTTACAAATACTTACAGTGCCTATAAATAGAGAATATTAGCAATACATAATTGACCTAAATAAACAGAGCAACACATATCTCACTTCCCCCCTACCCGTTTCCTGTGGTTGGTATTTCCCGGAACTATAAATGAGTGCTCGAGCGCCTGGGGAACTATTTTGCCCGAACACCCTGGGAAGAGGAAACAGGCAGAGGTGAGATGTTGCCATATTTAAACTAACTTTTATCTTCAGCTTGGCAATATATATTAGTGATGGTGAGATGAAGCCTCATGAGGCATCGAACCACTTCAGCCAATTGGTTCGAGAAAGGGTTCATTTCTCGAAGCTTCATGTGAACACGGAACCACCTACTGGCCAAGTGTATAATGACAGGCAGCTGGATCTGAACCACATCATGTGATGCATTGAATGTTTGTATCTGTTATGGCTGTTGGGAATGACTATGAATTACAAAAATGTATGACCAAATAATTTCTTTACATAAATTATCACATATGTGCATAATAAAATATCTTTTGAATGTATTCTGTGTGTGTACATTTTCCCAAAATGGTAGTATCATATGATATGGCAGGTTGTGTAATCATGTTTTTCTGTCACTTTAGGAAAATGTCATGAACTTAAGCAGGCAGAGGACAGTGGAAGTGCTTGTGTAACTAGGAAGAGGGGACTGAATATGCTTGTGTAACTTGGACAATGATGTACAGGACAGGGGACATTTTATTCATTTTTATTCAGAAATAACAGTTTCTCAACAGTTTTTGGTTTTGTGGATGTCCACATGTCCGAAGTAAGGCTAACAGCAGCCACCTTTTCCACTTTAGCCTTCTCCTTCTCCTTAGCTGACTCATACTTGGCCTCCACCAGGGCCTTCAGAGCCTCAAGGAAAACATATATAGTGCTGAACTGTGAGACACAATAAAGTACTCATTTGTTTCATGCATGCACCCATACATACCTGCCCTGTAGGGAGGACATAATTAGGATCCAGTTTGGACACAAATGCCCTGAATCCAACATCATCCACAATACTGAAGGGCTGTGTGTCCTTCACTATCATGGAGACAAGGGCTTCATCCAGCTCTGGTTTTCTGGTGGCTGGTTAAAAGAGAATAAACACAGTGTCTGTTACCTGTCTTTATTTACACAATAAACAAAAGTGAACAGGGAAAAATTGTGATGGTGCATTTGTAATATTGTAATGACTTCCCTTGGCTGGGTGAAGCTCCAGTTTCCTCCTTATTGTCATGCAAGGCACGGTAACGCCTCAGCATGGATGAGGTGTTGTTATTGTACCCCAACTCCTTGGAGCACAATAAACACCTCACCTTTGAATTAAATAAGAAACTGTGAAAAATACAGTTCTTGATAAGCAAACCTAATGTGTCTGAAATAGAGTTAGATTTACCTTATTAGGAGTTATTAAATCAAAGTGTTCCCACAGGGGAAATCCTCCTCTTCCTGGCTGGCTCCATCTTATCACCTCCTTCTCTCCTCACTCTCCTAAATCTCCAAACTATCTCTCTCTCTCTAACTCTCTCTCTCTCTCTCTCTCTCTCTCTCTAAACTCTCCAAACTATCCAAACTCTCAACTGACCTCAACTCTCCACCAACAACCCACATTTTGAATGGAGCCTGAGAGGTTTATATTGCCGTCAAACCTCCCGGCAAAATCTGAACCACTTCCCGAAGCAGTCACGTGGTACAGCCGGCAGCGAGGCTTCGGACGTCATCATTTTTGGCTCCTCCCCTAAATGAAGCAAGCCTCGACACGCACTTCGAGGAAACGCCCCCTCCGTTACTGGACACACGCTTCGAAGCGTCGGCACATCTCGTAACATCACTAATATATATACTCTGTTGTTCTGCCACATAACTAATTAGACATTATCACAATCTATCTGTTCAATCAGTCACTAACTGCACTTGTCCATCTGTTTGTTCCCAGGGAGACCAAAAGGAACAACCTAGTGTCTCAGCCGTGCACGTCTCCCAGCATCCACAGTCGAACAATAAATACATTTCATAAAATTGTGTTCTCTCTTTGGCAGCTTTATCACACCACATCTCATAAATACTGTCTGCAGCACAGTTAACAGCGTTGCGTCGTTACATGAACTCGGCACTAAATCAGATAAAAAGTCAGAGAATTCTGTTAGAAAGTCTGAATAAGGACCAGGTGGGCGATAAACAACAACAAATAGAATTGTTTTTTAGGTTTTCCAGTTTGGGCGTGAGAGACTTAGTCATAACTCATTTGAAAGTCTGACTCTAAGTTTAGGTCTCGGGTTAATTGATAAGCTTGAGTGGAAGATTGCTGCCACTCTTCCTCCTCCTCCTCCTCCTCCTGAATCTCTAGGAATATGATATGATATGACTGGGAGGAGTTGTTTCATTAATACTAACATATTCTTCCTGTTGCAGCCAGGTCTCTCTGAGACAGAATAAATCAAGTTGATTGTTGGTTGTCAAATCATTTATTAACATAGATTCATATGACAGATCTGATATTTAATAGTGCACATTTAATTGTCATATTTGTTTGATCCATTAAATTAGTGGGATCAATTTGTAGTGATAGATCTTTTGTTGAATTGTGTGTATTTGTTAAATGTAGCTGGTCGGGTAACAGACACGACCTCTATGGGATGTTGAAAGTTTTGGGTGAACATGTCACCCAGTCTGTTACAATACATTTATATTCAGTTCATCAACCACACATGACAACAGAGGAGCCCAAACTTTTTACACCATGTACTATTTTACACTGCGGACACGAACAATTTTCATTTACAGAAAAACATCCCTGATTTAACCAATAACATAAGACCCCTGTTTCAAAATGAAGAATACATTTCAATCTCTTGATAGAAGAGGTGCTCCTCGGTGGCTCGACTGTCGACCCTCCTCTGCATGGAAAGGTTTGCCTGATCTGGTCAGGTTAAGTACTGTCAACAGTCTCTCGGCTGTTTTTGAACTTTGTAGCATTCATCATTTAATTTATTCTGTTTATCTTGAAATTATCCAGTGAGTCTGAGCACGACTGCCAGAATAGCGTTATGTCGGATGTGATGTGTAGGTCGGCACAGCAATACTTTATTTGTAAAAGATTCAACTTTGTTGTAACCTACCGGGTTCTTAGAGTATCGGGACTAAACGACAGAAATGTGCGAAGCGGAGAAAGAGAAGCAGACGAGACGAAGGGAAAGTGGGTGGAGATAGAGATGTAGCGCTAGTTGTAAGTTCTAGAAAATGTGTTTTATTGTTGTTAGTTGTTCAAGTTCGAACCGGAGTATTTTGTGGCTGTGTACGGTCCGATAATATAAGAAAGTGAGCCGTGTTGGGAGCCATGTGGGTCGGTAAAACTCTGAAGTTGCGCTGAGGCCATTGCTGCGTCTGGACTTTTCTGCTAACAAGATAGCGGTTTCCCTCGCTGGGAGAAGAGAGCTGGAGTACGTGGAGGAAAACCGAGTTTCTGAGTGAGGATGGTCGATAAACGTGTAATGACACGGACCTTTGGGGGGGCAACTTAGGAAACTCTGGTGTTTGTGAATTTCTGGCCTGTGTGTGTCGAGTGCTGCCACAAGCTGCTGCAGTAGATGTGTTCAGGACGGCTCTGCAGGCCGAGGGACGGAGACACAGGACGGATCTCCTCTCATCGCAGCCGACCGCTGGACACAAGGTTTGTAAAGATTGTTATCTACCGCTCTGAGTAACCGAGGAACAGTGAGTACCGACCACAACTTTTCTTTGAGGATTTCAATGAGCTCCGACAAGCAGGCCAACGTTATGGTACCGTCACACTGACTATCAAATCCAGGGTATTGTTATTGTGTTCTTTTATTATCTGTGGGTTACTATTTTGTTTTGTAACAAATGTTGACTGTTTCATTCAATGTGTGGTTTAACTATTCATGTGTTAAAGAAATGTTCTTTCAATTTAGGAAGTAAGGGCTAAAAGTGGGCTACATATGAATGCATGGGAGTTTAAACTCACAGTGACAGTATAGCTGTATCTTAAGCCAACCAGGCCTCTCTGCACCTTAGTCAGAGTCCAACTCTTAAATTGGGCTGTTGTAGACACATTCCTCAAATCTATATTTTCATAGACCCTCTCCAATTCACCTCCCATGCAACAGGGGTATGGTATGAAGAGGCTGAATTATAATTTGAATTGAGAAGGTGGGCTACATATATAATAATAGTCCAGAATAAAATGTTAATTTCGTGACAGTGAAAATGTGGAACTTTTAAAGCTCTTGCATACCAGTTTAGGGATCACTACGTTATGACAATGAACAAATCAACAAAAATGAACACCACCGTAAGGACTGTTTTATCTGATGATGATTATGTTTCAATAAACTGAACAAAGATATTTGTTAGACCATTGTAAAAAATGGATCTCAGCTGCATGTTCTGTAGGTTTACAGTTTGTCAATGAAGTCGTCTCCAAAGTCAATGATCATCCTCAGTGCGCTCAGGATCAGAGTGTTAACATCCTCTTTAAGGGCAATTTCTTTACTGTAGTTCTTCACAGGAAAGATGCCGTTCAATGGAATCCCCAGTCTTGAACTCAATTCTGACATCTACATTTTAAAGAAACAATAATTCAGTATAAGTTCAGAATTGACCTCTGAGGTTTTTGAGCTCAAATTCCAAAGAAAGCTGAAACTCACCTTTTTCTTCACATATTTGCTCTTGTAGACGTTCTTCAGATCATTTTCAGTTTCACTGCAGGCCTCATCAACTTTGGTGACAATAGCCAGTTGGGGAATATCTGCCAATACACAGATTTAGGTTGTATTATTTGTGTGTTAAGTTTAGTTGACATTTATCGAGCAGATCAGTTGGATATAAAAATTAAAACCAGCAACTTAACACGTGGGGTATTCCTGGAAAACACATGATCAACAGCAATAAGAAATGCACGATCAAGAGTGTGAATCATAAACATGAGGTATGCAGGGACAAACACTATTATTGACAATGATGAAGGCACATAAATACAGATGTTCACAAAGCCCAAAATCAGAGTAGCTCTAGATCAGCATCTGCAACACGTCGCTTGCGAGTTATCAGTATCTCGTTTCCCATTCCTGAGTGTCTCGCTAAAGGTTTGAACAACATGCTGTGTTTCCCAAACATAGACTTACTTAGGCGGGCCGTCAAGGTGTACTTACGGCCGCCAAGTATATTTAGCAATTTATTTCAGCATTATGTATTTATTAACCTGTCAGAAAAAGATGTTATCAACGCGATCAATTCACGGGAGGACAATCTCCCCTCACTCTCCTTCACCAGGGTCTGATCTGCTCCTTGTCAGTGCAGCAGAGGTTGAGCTCTGCCCTGAGTGAGACACACAGAGATCAGAGGACAGAAACTAACATGAATACTAGGGATGAGACGAGTACTCGGCTAAAACGAGTATCCGGCACGGATAACCTACTTTTGAGGAATACGAGTACGAGTATCATCAGAGCAGTTGGTGTCAATATCCGTGCTGGCTCAAGCTTCGAACAAACACTAGCTGTGTGCACACACCGAGGCCAGATACACACCGAGCCCCGCCTCCTCCTATTGCTGCAGCTCTGCTGAGACTCTGTCAGCCTGTTCAGTCATTAGAGGAAATAACAACCCGCCACTCTTCTGGTTCATTTCTGGCATCAGCTCATTTCAATCAGGTTTGTATAAAATATCTTCAGCCGAATTACTCAGAGAACTTTTCCTCGACTCCAGGAGTTGCAAGTCACAGCTCGTGACTCTGCTTCTGCCGGTTATGTTTACTTCCATCGGCTCGCTCCTTCCTTGTTAAGATATCTTCACTCAGCTGACTGCTTTCAGTGAGAATATAGTGTGAGGCTGAATGCATGTTTTGATGTGGACTGTCTGCATAAATCAGCCAGCTTCCCACCGTTAGTTTATTTAATAAAATAATAAAAGCAGGCGATCTACACCCTCACCCTCCCTCCCCCCCTACACACACACAAACACACATTACAACAAGTACATCATTTTTTTTATTTTCTGTTTTATATGAATAGCCTGACATTTTTCTCACTATAGTTCAACAATAACAAAAACATTGCTCTGAAGATCAATTCTGGGTCTGTTCTGGAAATAGTTTTCTAATAAAAAATAAATTGAGCAATTGTTGATCAACCCATATCAATTTCAAGTTAAATGAACAACTTCAGGTTAGTTCCTATCGATATCCAGTCTAAGCCCTGCCCACTTCCGGTTCAAGCCCCGCCCCGTCCGAGTACAGATACAGATGCAGATCATTTAGTTGGTTTAACAGATACAGATAATGCTGTACTCGCTCAACCCTATTAAATACTATATTTTTGTCTGAACCGCAACAGCGATCAAAGAAGCTGTTGTGATACAAAATGTGTGTTAAGTGTCAATTTGTTATTGTTTCCATAAAAGAAGCTTATTCAGCAGGTTTATGTGAATAAATGTTCCTAAACATGAGTAGCTCTCAGAGACTTTAATTTTCTCAAAGTAGCTCTTAGAATAAAAAAGGTTGGAGACCCCTGCTGTATATTATGACAGCGTTACCTTATTGCTGGGGTCTGTGTCCAACAATTTCTCTATTTAAAAAAAAAGAGATTCCAGCTTTCACACCCACTGTTGGGGAGATTACAGAATTATTTCAGTATAACGTGGCCACTAAGTCAGAGGCTACAACTTTAGACACATTTTTTTCACCTACATTGTAAAAGTAAAGTCATAAAAGTCCATTTAAAATGTAGGATTTTCCTGAATTGTATTATAAAAGACCTGGTTCAGTGACTCAATGTCTTCTAGGGACCCACTTCCCCCCCCCCACCCCACACACACACACACACACACACACACACACACACACACACACACACACACACACACACACACACACACACACACACACACACACACACACACACACACACACACACACACACACACACACACACACACACACACACACACACACACACACACACACCTCACCACCATAACAAAAAGTTCTGCTCTTACCCAAGTCACTGGCAGCCTCCCTGATGTCCCTCATCTTCTGTAAAACTGAGTCCTTAATTTCTGATGCGTTACCAGAGCAGACACAAACCAGAACGTGAACTCTGTCATCTGGAGAAGGTGACGGGTTGTAGCCAGCATCACCAGCAGACAATGAAGACAGAGGATTGAACTGCAAAAGATTGGAAATACAAATAAATGATGACTTATGAGCCTAAACAGAGTGTATGTAGTTATATTGTTCTTTTGTAAACAAAACTAATTGGAGGTGAGAGGCGTACACAAATCTCTTATTTTTTTAACAAAACATAACCCATTACAAAAAGCTGATTATAAATGAACTCCACTACCAGTAAAATCATGGATTTAATCAAAAACAATAAAAATGTTGAGTAATAGTTATTTAGTTACAGCTTACCTCTGAAAGGACTCGCACAAAAACAGACTAACTTAATGACATGAACAAAGTAAACAGTTGTACCTTATAATTATCCATCACGTGTCCCTTCATGGCCAGTTTGATGTCGTCCACCTTGACTCCTCTTCCAGTTCCATCCTCCACACCCATGATGTCATTGAAGACCAGAGGGTAAAAGTTCCCTCGGCTTTCTTTCTGGAATTTATGGGTTTTATACTGAAAGAAATGGATAAAAATGTTCATACAGCATTTTTCTAAGTAACTTATTATTAGAAGTAAACACATTTCATTTAATTTTGCTCAGAATCTATTTTTTTAGAAATGATAAAATGTCCCTAAACTACATGTTGACCTCAGTTGTTCTTGTACTGAGCCATGATCCCTTCAGTCATCTGGACAAACTCAAAGCATCGGTCGCCATGTTTAGCTCAAATGTGAAAACTCCTCAAATTTGCATCAATGATTAATATTATGATGAAACAAACTGAGACTTTGTTTCACGTCAACAAATATTATACTCAATCATTTATTTATTGAGGAAAATGCTCCAATATTACATATCTGTGAGTGGTAAAAGCATGTGAACCTGTTCATTTGAAGCTGAGTGTTTTCAGACTGTGGGATCAGCGGGGCACCCTGTTTTATTTAAACAACATGAATCTATCAAGGTCTGATCTTCGTTTGTGGAAGTGTATTGTGGCACAAACAGGAGATTTCTGACCAGCTCAAAAAAAGACTTGTTGACGCTCATTAGGCTGGAAAAGATTACAAAACCATCTCCAACAAGGACTCCACCAATCTACAGTCAGATGGGTTCTGTCCAAATGGAGGATAATCAAGAACTTTGTGACCCTGGTCGACCCACAAATGTCACTGTGTGTAATAGTCCGAGATGCTCACAATGCACCTACACTAAAGGCCTGCAGTTTGCTAAAGATGCAGAGGGCTGTTGGAAAAATGTTTTGTTGACAGATGAAAAATCAAAACTAGAAAATTTCTGGTTTAAAGGAGAATTATGTTTAAACAAAGGAAAACACTGCATTCCAGCACAAGAACCTCAACCCATCTGTCAAACATGGTGGTGGTAGTATCATGGTTTAGCCATGTCTGTCTGTCTGTCTGTCTGTCTGTCTGTCTGTCTGTCTGTCTGTCTGTCTGTCTGTCTGTCTGTCTGTCTGCATGTTGGCCAGGTCAGCTTGCCATGACTGATGGAACAATGAATCCTGGATTGCATCAACAAATTGGAAAGGAAAATGTCAGGACATCTGTTGACGAACTAAATCTCAAGAGAAAGTAGAAATATACTGTTGACTATTCTAAAGGCGGTACAATCTTTCCAGCACCATTGTGTAACCCAGTTGAACAGCCCCACAATTTACAGTCTCCAAAATGACCATGAAAATAAATCAACAAGTCTCTCAATCAGACTGACTAACAACTGAACATTATAATCTATTGCTGGGCTGTTGTATTATATTTATGTTCTCATCTCTCAGCAGGTTTAATGCCGTGTTCACATTGTGTTTTATGTTCACATTGAAAAGGGTGAAGTGAACCACAACGTGGACTTGAAACAAATCAAACTGAGACCATCTTCTGACATGCTCTCAGTTTGGTTCATTTTGCAGGGGTCGGAGTTTGTTTGGAGTGTTCACATATGTGCAAGAAAGGCTGACTAATCCCTTTGAGTTCATTTTCAGAGTGGAAAGTGTGAAAATAATATATATTTAATAATAAATATTAGTGCCAAGAAACCTGAAACTGTCAAACACCAAATCACTGCGAACAAAGGAGACTTTACGTACCATCTTGGTGTGACTTTGGTTGGAGATGGTTGCACTGGCTTCAGCTGGCACGGTCATTCTCCCTTTCAAGATACTGCTGACAGAATTGATGAAGCTTGACTTTCCTGCACCAACTGGCCCATAGAGCAGAACTCGGACATGTTTGACATCTTCATTTTGAGGTTGATAATCCTTCACGTACTGCAGATCTCTCCCATTGTCTCTGTTTAAGACAATGGTTTATAGGTTTAAAGGTGATGAACAGTCGGCAGCCATTATAGAAGCTCTGTGTGGCTGCTTTTATACACAGCTGTGCTGCCAACTAAATAGTTTTGGTATAGTAGCACACTGTGCACAGGGATATGCTAACATTTGATCATTATTATTGGCAACATTTGCTGACAACACTAACTTCAGAAAACCACCAAAGTTACTACAATTCATGTAGTAAATCATGAATTGAGGAAATGCATTGCTTCTTGTGGCTGTGGCTCAGATTAACAGTTTAACAGAAAGGATAGTAGGAGGCATGAATGTCCTCTCTCCTTAAAAGAGTGCCTTCTCTGTTGCAGCTCTTAAGCTTTAGAACAACTTCCCATCATATCAGGTCATCTACCTCCATAGCAGTGTTCAAAATCCATTTAAATAACTATATGTTTTCACTAGCTTTTGATAAACCACTATTTAAGTTTTTATTTACTGCTCCCACATATTTGTGATCTTTGTGTTGGCTTAATCCTGGTTTTGATCTTAATTGTTGTTCATGATCAGGTCTTATTGACTGTTTCAATTAAATTTCTACAACTTTGGGATTAATAAAGTCAAAGTCTAAAAAGTCTAAGTCTTTAATTCTTTTCTTTAATGTGCAGAAATGTAATACACTTTTGTTGTGTTTTAAAAGTGCCATTTAAATAAATTTGACTTGACCTGACTTTCAACCAATAATCCTGTTATGTCCTTCTGCAATGACACGTGAATTACAAAAAGACTGATTCATCAGACCAACTTTTAAAAAGATTGTCAATGTCAACTGTAACCACACAGACACTGTTTACTCACGTCCAAGATACTTCTCTCCATGGCTGTTTAAAAGCTGACAAGAAAATCATATAACAAGGCATTTTAGTATCAAACAACTGTTGTTGAAAGATTGAATTAATGTGCATGTGTCCACCTGTGAACAATAAAACATGTTTGAACTTACTTGGGGAGGGTGGTGGGGTCGGAGTTTCTAGAAAGTAAAAAAAGATGCAACACTGAGTCAGTAAACTGTTTGTAAATAATTAAAAGATATAATGTTCATGTACTGAGTGGGAGGAGGTGATGGGGTCGGAGGTGGTGGGGGCACATATGCTACAAAGTAAAACATATGAATCAGAAATAGTTTATATTTCACAGGTAACATAAAAGTGTTGATGATGAAAAAAAAGTTGAATGTAGTAATATTAGGACACGTGAATTATGTAATATTAGACAAAAGAATTATATTTAAAAAGTACACAAAATACAACTGCATGCAACATGCATATTTCAGTGGTTTCTGGAAAACATCATACATACTGCATTATCTAATCGAGAAAATATATTATGAAGTTGGAGTTTGATCTGTGTTATGCGGGTGGTTTCATGTTACTTACTTGGAGGTGATGGTTTACTTTCATCCGATCCCATGTCTAGAACAGGATGTAAATTATATTATAAATACCATGAAATTCATAAATATTAAAGTGTATTTGGTGGAGTGAAAAAATTATTCATACAGGAAAGGAAAATGACAAAAACAGTGAAAGGGCAGTAAAAATCCCACTCCTGCAATGAAAAAAAATACTATCTCATATGTATATATACTTTTGTGTAGATCCACTTGATGTAAATTTCTTACTCTGACAAACTGTGCGAAGGTTCCAGTGACTGCTTGTATGTATTGTGTGTGTGGATCCACAGCATGCCTGCTGACTACATGCACATGTGCCATGAAAACAAAATACAATGAGCAAATTTGACAATTCTTTGGAGACTTTGTAAAAAAGATTTTAGAGAGGGGTTTACAATTTCAAAGATGACAATTACTTATATAATGTATTATAATGCACTGAGCAGAGTATCGCAGCATGTTACAGATATCTGTCACCCAACGGTCTAAAATAACCACATTCATGGTGTTTTTGTTGTCTAGTAAAACTGACTGCTTCTTGCCACAGAACACGTACCACAGGTGGTTGAAATGAAAGTGTGATGAAGTTGAGTGTTTAAGTGCAGTCCAAGTTGCTCTTGGTGCAGAGAGCTTCCTTGCATTCAGAAGATGACCTTCCTATTGTGCAGGCATGCAACGTGTCTATGTAGCAGATCAACACCAATGGACACAATCAGACATGGAAAACATGAATTGGCTTCAATCACGATAATCTCCAGAGCTTTGTGATTCCCACGTCACAACTACTGAAAGTTAAACTCACATTGAAACCAATAAACATCAATTAAAGAAATCTGTCAAATCTATTATCAGTGATGCTGAGAACAAAACATTTAGGAAATACATGTAAAACCTCATTTAAAACGTAAAATGTCGTAGTTTTCAGTTTCATTATTTTGAAATATATTACATTTAATTGTACTTCAATCACTAAAGCTCTTTTCTAAAGTGATAATGCAGATGTGAAGGACATCTCACCTGGCCTGTGATGCTGCTGCTGATGCTGCTGCTGTGGACTGCCGAGGATAGAAGGCTGAAAGAGAGCAAACCCCTCTTTTATAGAGCAACCCTCCACTTTCACTTTCTTCTTCATATTGTGAGAAACCATGTGATTTTTTAGAAATCCAGCATCCATCTAAACAGTCTGTCAGTGGGTGTGTCATAATGTACAGTTATGGCGCTGATAAGAAAAGTAATCAAATTTCATGAATTGCATTAGGTTGATAAAGCAAATTAAATACATTATTTGTAAAATTTTCAACAGAGTAACTAGTATTCTGTAACTTATTACAATCCAAAAGTAATTTTCCCGACACTGAAAATAAATTATTCAAACCAATGTAATTTATCCATTTATAATAGAATCTGACAGTTTGAGTTTCAGACCTGGTTAAGTCATTATGGCCAGACTGATTAGAGAAGGAATGGATGCTGGATTTCTAAAGAGTCACATGGTTTCTCACAATATGAAAAGAAAGTGAAAGTGGCTTGTTGCCCTATAAAAAGGGTTCCTTGCTCTCTTTCAGCAGCATCACTTGATCTTCCTCTCTGCAGCAGCAGCAGCACAGTAAAGGTAGGAACCCAGATTATAAAAAGTCAAATGCTATTATAGTGCAGGTTTAAACTGAAAAGGAATCTCTGTTTACATTGTATAGCTTATATTTATGTATTAATGTTCTTTGTATTTTTATTCGATCAATTTTTTTTTTTTATCAAAATCTGTTCTGTTGTATGTGAGCATGCATTTATTAACAACAGAGCAGATACAGTTTGTTGGATGGAGGCAGGCTTTGCTTTCCTTGTTCCACAATGAAGCACATTTTTACTGACTTTCATTTTTATTTAACAAATACTTTTTTTCTCCGCTGCCTCTTATTGTTCTGTCTTCTTCTTGTTCTTCAGATTAAATCATGTCAAATCCATCTGAGGGTAAGTGGCATTCAATACAGACAACCACTGAAAGAATGTTGTTGTTCTTGATATAATTATACTTCTACTGTACATGAATGTTAACTACATTATAGGGATGGGAATTTCAAGCAAAACTACTATTCGAATATTCACCCCAAATATTTCACACATTAAATTTCTACGCAGTACTAACATAGTTAAAGAAAAATTTGTTAATGTGGAGTCATGGACACCTCACTACTGTAGGACATGTGAATTATCTTCTTACTTGGACAGAAAGACGTTTTAACGTTTAGCTTTGTTGGAATTTATAATAATAAAATACAAGAATGGAGGACTAAATACATTTCTCCTCCCTATCTTCATACAAACATTACAAAGGTCCTCCACACAAAAATTCTGCTCGGGAAACTGTTGTAAAAGTGTGAAGTAGAACTTTTAAACTACGTCAAATTAATTATTAACCTCCCCTTTGATCCATCACGGGTCAAAATAAAGTCATATTTGAACTCAAATCTCTTCCTGTGCCTGTCTAACACCACACAAATGTCCTCAGGTTTCAACACTTCCTCTGGACCATCATCAACACCCACACAGGTTAGTTAATCTGCTGTGATACACCTACAACAGTGCTGCAACTGCACTGAATTAAAAGATAAAGTGCAAAATATGAGACCTTTTAGATCAGATTAAAATATAAAAAAGTGCTCTGAAATATAAATATTGAGAGTACAACACAGACAATTACAGTGGTCAACACACTGTAACTTAAGAAAGCATGTGCAACTAGACAAAACACAAGCAATAGAAGCAAACACCGTCTGTAGCACAACACATGTACAACATTTAGGAATTTAGAAAAGCTGCAAGTGAGAGAAACACAACCAAATACAAGCTGCAAATTACAAAGAACACAAAGGTAAAGAATTGTGGAACAGTATATTTCTACTTGAATTGGTTTCCAGTAATGTACAAAAGATGTCTGAATAGCAGAGTCTGAATGTTAAACACACATCTTCTCATAATTTCCCTAAACCACTGATGTGTGTTCAACTTCATGAGTCACAAGCTGCAGCCTTCACAGTTCTTATAGTTGCTACTTACTGATCATGCAACTGTACTTTACACCCTCAAGAATATGTGTCCTACATACAGTATATGTACATGAACTCACTGTCAAACTAAAGTCAGAAAGATTTTATGATGCAGAAAATGTTCTTGGTCCATATTTTGGTCTTGTTTTAATTTTCAGAGCCAGGAGACAGAAAATGTCCTCAATGAACTGAGGAACGGTATGTACCAACTTATTACTAGTTGTTTCTAATTTGACGTGTTAATAATACAACCTCGTTTCCTAAAAAGTTGGGACGCTGTGTAAAATCTAAATAAAACAGAATGCAATGATTTACAAATCACATAAACACATATTTAACTGCAACTAGAACATAACATCAAATGCTGAAAGTGAATAATTCGGTTGTTTTATGAAAAATATAAAGTTATTTCTAATTTGATGCCAGGAACATGTCTCAAAAAGGTTGGGACAGTTGTCTTCACCACTGTTTTGCGTCACTTGCGAACTGAGGAGACATGTAAGGTGAAATGTTGTCCTATTTTTGACTGAGATTTCAGCAGTTTTACAGTTCGGGGTCTCATTGGTTTTAATTTTCATTTCACGATACGTAACATTTTTTAAATTGTTGACAGGTCCAGACTGAAGGCAGGTGTTTAGAACCCATACTCTTCTACTAGAGAGCCATATAGTTGAAATAGGTGAAAAATGCGGTTTGGAATAGTTTGCTGAATTAAGCAAGGCTTTCCCTAAAAGGGAAACATAAATATTGTTCAGCATTAATATCTACCTTCCCAGATGTGCAAGCTCTCCATGCTAGCTTTTTAATTGAGGGCTGACAACAAGCTGGGTGGTCCCTCTCCTCTTTAACACGGAGGATGTAGCGTCCATGATTTCCAAAAAGAATCTCAAATTTGAATTTACCAGACCACAGGACGGTTTTCCACTTCGCCTCGGTCCATCTAAATGAGCTCGGGCCCAAAGAGGGTAGATGGTTTTCATGGTGGAGTTTTAACCTGCATTTGTGGATGCAGCGATGAACCGTGTTCACAGACAATGATTTTCAGAAGTGTTTCTTAGCCCAGACTATGATTTCCACTAAAGAATTGTGTAATTTTTTTAATGCAGTGCTGCCTGAGGGCCCGAACATCACGGCCATTCAGTTTGGGTTTTCAGCCTTGTCCCTTGTGTTCAGAGATTTCTCCAGATTCTCTGAATGTTTTAATTATATTATGTTCCGTCGATGATGAAATCCCCAAATTATTTTAAATGAAATGAATCTTAAATTGTTGCACTCTTTTCCCACACAGTCTTTCACTGTCATGAATCTTTACTGCTAACTGTCACGCTTTCTTTTACTTCCTCACACCTTGTTTTGGTTTGTGTTTGAGTGTTCTTGCCGCTAGACTTTATTCAGAAATGCACATGAACCATGTCATGCCAGCCATTATTTTCTGTTACATCAGAATCAGGTTGTTTTTTAGAGAAGGACACAGCAGCCGTCACACAGTGAGAATTAGCTTCTAAATTATTGGCACTATGAAGATTACCGCTGGCTGTCTTTGGTCATCAAAGCTCCAAATTGTCCATCAGTGAACCAGCGATCAATGTCCCCTTTGGTCTATTTTGGACTGGATTCAAGTTTTGGTCCAAACATCTCATTGTGTGTCTTGCATGATTGTCAACTTTTGTACAAGAGAGTTGAACATCGCACAATGTAAAGCGTTGTTAACACTAGTATGTTCTTTCTCTGCAGCTGCTGAAACTTTCCAGAAGTACCTTCCTCTAATAACACACAACAACGAGATCAAAGAATTCTTCAATAATTTCATGGAAGAATATAAAGGTTTGTTGTACAGTGAAGAAATGACTTGTGGTTTTCAAAAGCCGTTAGTTAAGGCAATTCAAGCTGTATTTTAGTTCATTCTTCTGTATATATATATATATATATATATATATATATATATATATATATATATATATATGAGAGAGTACCATATACTTATCTACTTATAACCCTTCTGCTCTCAGTGGTTCAAAACGAGATGGGCTCAGCAGAAAAGAGGAGCAGAGGAGAGACAGGTGAAGTGACGATAATGTTATTACTCAAATGGATCACAACTACATTCTTTACATTACTGCAATAAAAGTGCAAAACAAGCAAGTAAGATTCAATTATTGAAATACAGGCATCAACTCAAAACGTCTGAAAATGTCAGTTTATTGTTTAAACACACCCAAATAGAAACTGGTGACTGGCGAGGGTGCTAAAGCTAGAAGCTCTTGTGCTCATCACGCTGATACAGCGACAAACACAGGAGGACAGGCTTTACTTTATTTTATGGTCAGAGAGGAAATGCTGCTGACTCTACAAGACAAGGTATTGGTAAAGTTAGGTGCAAATGTAAACACAAATCTACACTTTAACTCAACACAATCTTGTATATTACATGTGTGTGTGTGTGTGTGTGTGTGTGTGTGTGTGTGTGTGTGTGTGTGTGTGTGTGTGTAGTTTCTGGCAACAGATGTTGAATCCTTCTTTAAGTTTCTGTTCTATTGCTACTCATAGGAAGCTACAAGCAGTCGTCCAAGCATGGAGGTGAGTGTCTCAGCTGAAATTAACTTGCAATGATTCCATCTTTGTATTCCGTTAATTCTTTTTCCACTTTATTTTGTTTGCCGGGGCAAAGTTCAGATCCACACAGTCACCACAGGAGAAACCTTTGGGGCTGATGAAGCTCTGCTGTCCCAAGTGAAAAACTGTAAGCAGCTGCTGGTGGAGAACACAGACCAGCGTGGATGCCGAGTCATCATTCTTTTCTGTCCAATCACCAGCCGTGTTGGGTCAGACGTGGACTCAGCCATGAGTAGGATGTCAGGTAATACAAAGAGGCAACAAGAGACTGGAAAAGTTGTACAACGCAACAAAAAAAAAAGCACCTGGTGGAACATCTCAACTAATTAGGTTAATGAATTAATAATAACATTCAGTTTAAAAGGAGCATTCAGAGAGAAAGAGTTTCAGCAGTGAAGATGGTTTATATATATATATATATAAGCATGATCCAGAAACACTGACGCCTTCTCTGGACCGGAACTCATTTAAGATGGACTGAGGCGAAGTGGAAAACTGTCCTGTGGTCTGAGGAATCAAAATTTGAGATTATTTCTGGTAATCATGGAAACTGCATCCTAAAGAGCAGAAGCACCATCCAGCTTGTTATCAGTGCACAGTTCAAAAGACAACATCTATGATGATCCAGCCTGCACATCTGGCAAGGCACAAATACTGCTGAATGACAGATACAGGTTTTGGAGCAACATATGCTGCCAGTCAGCCTTTTTGTTTTTAGGGAAGATCTTTCTTTTTTCAGCAAAACGATGCCCAACCACATTCTGCACGTATTACAACAGCATGGCTTCCTAGTAGAAGAGTCCGGGTGCTAAACTGAACTGCCTGCAGTCCAGACCTCCATCAAATTCAAAAGGAGAAATTATTTTCCAAAAAACAATACAAAATATCTCAGACATGCATCTTCGCCATCACTGTGGGTTCTATTGGCACGAACGAACCACGAAGAGTCAAAGTCCAGTTTCGACGAGTTTATCACCAAGAAAAATAACTCGGATGATTGTGTGCTCGCCTGCCCAGCCTCCGAGCACACGTCCAACGTCCAACGTCCTTTCTACAGCCAACCTGCGGCCCAGTGTCCTCCAGGAGTCCTTTTCACTCTGGTGTCCTCCCAGGTGCTTCTATGTGGAGAGAGATGATCAGTGATTCCCTGCAGCTGTGTTCATTAAGCCTCTTCCAGGCACCGTTCCCTGAGCCACTCCCCCAATCAGTCCTTCCTGCAGCTGAGCCAAACCACGCCCCACTACCACAATCTCAGTTTCAACATTTGATTTGTCTCTGATCTTTGTTCAATGAAATATGGAATTACATGATTTGCAAATCAGCACATTCTGTTTTTATTTACATTTTAAAAAGCATTGCACGTTTTTTTAGGTCGTTTCCAGAGTATGTCCACATTAAACCAGATTAATTTGTAATCAGGCATTTAAAATACTGCAGTTGCTGTTGTTATCTGATTTGTGTTCATATTGATTTCTTGAAATAATAATGTTATCAGCTGAGGGTTACAATATGCTAATTCCTCTTCCTCTAATGTTGGACTGAGGGTCGACTTGATGCTACAGTGATTCACTGTTGCCTGTTGACATGCTGGGTGGTATGACAAGACGGGACAGGATGGCTATCTGGTTAGCATGCTAATTTCAGCAGACATCTGCGTAACACAAATCCTAGACATCTTTAACGTAACGTCAAAACTGCTATTTGTTCAGATTCTATAGATCATTGTCTTTAATTTCTGAACTTCTAAAACTAAAAACCTAACTTTCTGCACCTTTAAGGGGTTTCATGTTGTTCTGGTGTTGATGTTGTTTTTAGTTTTTTGTCCATGTATAAGCAGGTCATTTTAACATAAAAACTGCATTTTAAAATTCAGACAGCTTGATGACATTGTAGTAGTTAAACTGCGTTTCATAGAATAAAAAAAGTTCAAGTTTAGGATGATCACCTGTTCATCTTGTCAGGAAGTCCATCTCCATGTCTCATTCCTCTCATTTCTTCTGGTGTCAGCAGGTCCTAAAAAGATCATTCTGGTTCTGATGCATCACACACGGAACCACGACTATTCAACCTCTGGGATAAAGTGGTCTGACAAGTTTCTGAATGTTGTCTTGGATGTTGACGTTCTCTTCCACGAAACTGTGCCAGGACTATTGACATGTCCAAAAAACATGGAGGCAGTCCATCTAATACAAAACATGTTACTACAATACAGTCAGACACGGTTTCCATCCTGGTCACCATCCTGGTTTCCATCCTGGTTTCCATCCATGTCTTCCTCCAAGTGATGTTGACAATGACACAAGTGGTCTCTGGCTGTGAGGGGCGTCATTAAAGATGAAATGATAGAAACAAAAGAAAAGTATATACAAACAATCTAAACAGTCTGAATAATAACCATATTCATGTATATAATGTGTAGTTGAATGTCACCACAACACACCTGAATTAAAATGTGTTATTATAACACAGAACTTGACTTGAAATAAAAGTCTCATTGGGATTAATAATGAAATATATTATGAAATAAAAATAAAACTTCTAATTGCTGTAAAGTGTTCTTATTAATATGTATGATGAAATAACATTTCAAAATAACAACATGAGTCTTCAGTCTTATTTTCCTTTGTCCCCATCAAACCCATCAAATTTACACAAATAATAAATGGATTACAGTAAAATGCTGCGTGGTGCGGTTGTTTGGACATTTAGAGTGTTTGAGGTCTTTGTTAACAACTATAACTCCTGCTTGATAACACTGTATAACAGTTGTACGTATGGACACATGGACCTACAGTAAAAGTAAGACAACCACAGAATAATCTACTCTATTAAGGAAGTATGTGCTCAATTACAATAAAACAATAACAATAAAAACAGGATCAGCTTCATGCTGAAAGTAGCTGGCCAATAAAAATGTGAATTTGAAAACAGCCAAGGTGAGAGTATCAGTTAAACTAATTTGATGAGACGGGTAATGTGAAGGTGAAGAGCTGAAGGTGAACCGTAAATTCAATGAAAACGCAAGATCAAAATCAGAAAATCAAAAACTGTCTTTACTGAGAATCCATTAAAGGTATGAAAGAAAATGAATAATAAAGTACCGAGGGTGGGTTTAAGTTTGAATAAAGTTTTGGCAGTTTTCTTTCTTTTATTAAGTGATGATTGTACCATTAGATTGTATGTAAGTATGGATCCAATAGTGGACCGACAAAAACGTGTCGATCGGTTAGGCCTATAGTTATAGAAGTTATAGCTTGCTGATCTCTGTTCATAGCAGCAAGGAAACATCCAGAGCAAAACCATGAATCAAAACCATTTGGAACATGTTTGGTGCAGTTTGTGTTGTTGTTAGCCACACTGAAGATCCGTTTTGAATTTTCTGAATAAGGTCAGTACGCCTGGTTCGTTTGCTACATAAAATAGGCTCATGTTTGACATGTAATAAGAAGCTTTTTAAGCTTGTCACATACAGGTATTCAAGCTACTTTAGTTTGGATCACCTCATTGGACATCTAACAAGTGATTGCAGTCACCTGAACACCCTTCAGGCAGGAAACAGAGTTCACCCCACCCCAACCTTTATTTTAGTTTATTTTTTACACGTCAGATTTGTTGAGGCAATTACGTGTTTTAATCTGCTAAATTAGTGGTAACTACAGCTGTTGAGGAACATGTTGCAGTCTGTGACGTAGAGAGAAAATGTGAAGAAAAGTCTGGGTAGGAGAAACTTGTCAGTTGTGTTGCGCTGCAGACCTGAGTCAAACTCCAGATTTCTCATTTATAAAGTTGTGCATCAGATCTAAACAGGTTTACATCCACATAAAAATAGCAAAGTGTACACGTGCACATCTTCACACAAATGTCCCTTAAAAAAAATCAACTTAAGTGTGCACTTTCGAGAGCATCATACCCCATCCACTACCTTACCACCATCAATCCAACATTGTTGATGCATATCTTTCACAAATATCAATGTATCTGCTGTTTTTATGGAGAAATGTATCAATGCTTAAGATTAAAGGTGTCACAATACAGTAGTACCAATGATAACCGTTATACTAAAGAAAGAAAATATTGACATCATGTTAATAAAGACACATAGGTTAATAGCATAAATATTCTAGTAGCTAGAAAAGAAGAGAAAAGCCGACATGGCGAGTGCATGTTAGGCTGAAGCAACACAATATAGTTGGACAACTTCATGGCATGTGACTTTATTTTGAGTGTAATTTGCCAAAATGAAAGGAGACCAAAAACACAAACTAATGTAAAAAGGAGCTTGTCAGCTCCCAAACACAAACTCCACCCTCGTTTGGATAGTCTGAGACTTACACCACCAAGCTACACCACACAAACCCCCCAGCAGCCATGTTTTTTCTCCTAACACCAACCATGTTTTTTTTGTCACTAACACCAACCATGTGCTTTTTTAGTGATTCCAGCCACATGTTTTATCTATAAGTTTCATTTTGTTGTAAATCACATGGCTCTTGGAGTAGGTTTAATTTCCGTCCACTACAGGGAAAACGTGTAACTGTCACGCATAGACAGTCCAAAGCGTGTCTATTTCACGTTTTGTCGTCGTGGAGCGGCGTGTCTATTCCACGTTTTGCTGTGACACCGGGTTGTTTTTTCTCACCGCCAAGTGTCAAAGACAAGCTTTCATTTAGTGGACGGGCTTGTGTACTTCACACGTCCCTCACTGCTGTGATACTGGGCTGCAGAGCTAAGACACATTTAGTGACTGTAAGGGCATGTGTTTATATTGTAAGTCGAGAACTGCAAATACCTCCATCGGCATCTGAAACACAGACTGCCTGAAAAAACACAAACATGTACTCAAGAATCAGGTGTTTATTATTGTTTTTTTTATTTCAAACAGGTCTGTGACAAATCCCCTGTTATATTCATTCCCCTGCGTGTCAGGGCTCTACAGAAATGACTTTCTGGTGAGTCATTGAACTGAGCTGGGGGTGTAATAACTTCTGAAAGAAGAGCTGCTGGGTGCCGCTGAGCTCATTTTAACTCTAACCCAAATGGCAAAAATGTAAAATGGCCGTGTGCTGCGCTGCCCTGCATGCTGAACAGCTGTGACAGAGAGCCAGCGAGGAGGGAAGCAATTGCGACCACTAACTCACAAACTTCACAGCCATGTGCATGATAGGTACTGATATAGAAAGACTATTTCTGGAACCCCTGGCCTGAGGCACGCCTTAGAAAAGATTTCTTTTCTTTCTCTATTTTTCCTCCTAAAAGTCACCGGTAGGAATAACAGAGATGTTGAAATATGGACTCCCTCAACTTTTCTGCTGTTGTTTAAACCCACCACATCATTATGACAAATGACCCCGAGAGCAGACATGGAACTGTGGAGTGAAAGAAGATTTATTCAACAGTTGAATCGGTCATTATGTTGTAGATGCAGAGTTGATTTGAGTCCAGGAGTTCGGATGCAGAGTAAAAGTGAGTCGGAGAGTGGGCCGGCTGGCTGGATTTACTATGGTTAGTATGCGGCGGTGCAAGTAAGTGTGTATGAGTGTAGGTGTGTGTGTGTGAATGTGTGTGTCTGTATATTGGCTAATACAGAGTCCAGGGGTGAAAGCTGTGAGTGTGGGGAGGCAGACAGCTCGGGGCCCAACTCCAAATTCAACCCTGAATCCTAAACAATCACTGATTTAACTGAGGTCACTGCTGTAGTGTTTTAGTGTTTGAGTTAATGAGGGCTGAAATGGTATTAAAGGCAAAACAGGACACTCCATCACAACATCACATGCTGCTCACATCGCTATTGGAAACAAAAGAAAACACCACACCTCCAAATATGTGTGTGTTCAATGTTTATATGTATTAGCAAATTACCAAAACTCAGTAAAGCCATTGAGTAAACCCAATGGAGATGTTTGATATAGAATTCAAACAACTTTACAAACATGCATTAATAACCACAGCAGCAGCAGGTTCTGTCACTTCCAGATAACATCATCAATGCTTGGTTTGTTAGCATTTTGTGCACGGCGGGACAACCACGTTTAATGCATCACCAATTTTACAATGAACTGTGGGTAACACCATCCAACCACTGCTGCTGAGTGAGAAGCTGCGGGTGGTGGGGGTGGACACGTCCACCGTCTCCTGGATCAATGACTACCTGACAGGCAGACCACAGTTTGTCCGTCTGGGCAGTGTGCTGTCTGATACGGTGGTCAGTGGTACTGGAGCTCCTCAGGGAACTGTTCTGTCTCCTTCCTGTTCACCTTATACACAACTGACTTCCAGTACAACTCAGAGTCAAGACATCTGCAGAAGTTCTGTGATGACTCTGCAGTGGTCGGGTGTATAAGGGATGGACGGGAGGAGGAGTACAGGGCAGTAGTGGAGGACTTTGTGGAGTGGGCAGGAAGAAATCAGCTGCTCCTGAACGTGGCCAAGACCAGAGAGATGGTGGTCGACTTCAGGAGGAAGACGATGGCTCCACAACCGCTGAGAGTTCCGGGAGAGGAGGTGGACATGGTGGAGGAGTACAAGTACCTGGTGTCTCCATGACAACAGACTGAACTGGAAGACCAACATCAACGCTGTCTACAAGAAGGGGATGAGTCGACTCTTTTTCTTGAGGAAACTTCGATCCTTCAATGTGTGCAGCATGATGCTGGAGATGTTCTACCAGTCTGTTGTGGCCAGTGCTTTGTACTTCACTGTGGTCTGCTGGGGGAGCAGCATTGGAGCCGGAGACACCAACAGACTTAACAAGCTGGTTAAGAAGGCCGGCTCCATCATCGGCTACAAACTAGATAGTCTGGAAAAGGTGGTGGAGAGGAGGACGCTGATCAAACTATTGTCCATCTTGGATAATCCTGTCCACCCTCTCAACCACCTGCTGCAGGGACAGCGGAGCACTTTCTCTAAAAGATTCCTCCAGCTCCGCTGTCACAAGGACAGATACAGGAGATCATTCCTGCCCACTGCCATAAGACTTTACAATAACTCACCTCTGGCAAAATCCATCACAGTACAAAAACACTGTTGACTGTGTTTCTTGGTTGCTTGTATATTGTATGTATATTATATATATAGATATATACTGTACCGTATGTATATATATATATATATATATGTTGACTGTGTTTATTGGTTTGTTGTATATAATATATATAGATATTTAATGTACTGTATATATACTGTATGTACTGTGCATTTTATATTTATATTTTTTATTTTATTGCTTTTCTATTATATTATTCTATTCTATTATTATTTTATTCTATTGTTTCTATTATTGCTCCTGTATGTATGCTGCTGTGGCGAAAAAAATTTCCCCTCGGGGATTAATAAAGTATATACCTACCTACCTACCTAATTCCTGAAGTCAAACTCTGCAGAAATGCAGATTTACAGAAAGGGTACTTTAAACCCTCACGGACTTACCGGGAATGTGACTCTAAGTCTGTGAAGGTGGACACTGGGATTGGGTCCACGTTGAGCTAAAGAGGGGGAGTGTGTGTGTGTGTGTGTGTGTGTGTGTGTGTGTGTGTGTGTGTGTGTGTGTGTGTGTGTGTGTGTGTGTGTGTGTGTGTGTGTGTGTGTGTGTGTGTGTGTGTGTGTGTGTGTGTGTGTGTGTGTGTGTGTGTGTGAGTGTGAGTGTGTGTAGGTTGAGCAGCAAGCTAGAGCTCCAGAGCAGAAGAGGGAGATGAGTGCACGGGCAGTGTGCAGCCACGTGACAGAGGAAGAAGCCGAAGAGCAGGTGAGTTTGTGGGTTTGAGGTGCAGAGTGCGGCTGAAGTGCCGGTCAGGACGAGAGCCGAGTCAAGCGCTGATGAAGTGGAGCAACTGAAGAGTTTCCCTGGAGGTTAGAAACAGTGGAGGTCAAAGGCTGAAAGCCGTAGACAACCACCGCTCCTGTGGGCTCAGGTTTGATGGAGCAGGGGTTCAGGACTCGCTGACGAGGAACGGGGAACAGGTGGCTGACAGGGGACTGGCACGACGGACACCAACTGGAAACGAGCCGAGAACACGGGGATCAAAATTGACATTGATATGATTTGGCAGGAATCAGAACGTCCAACTTCAGGAGTTCCGGGCCTTAGTACCACTGATGGAACGACCTGATGGAGATGAAGCAGGAGACCGGGGTCGATATGCTGTTAGCACGTGATTAGTGGAACGATGTTCAGCTGCACCGGCCGCCTGGAAGATTGAGCCAAGGAGGAGCCTGCAAGAGGGCACGGCACACTCACGGCCCACAACAACAACAACAGACCCACAGAGCACAGACACGGCGAGGAGACAAAACACAAATGGGGAAAGGAACTGGAAAAACAGCAAGAAAAACAGGAATCCTCACACATGTGTACAAGCCTCCCCAACAGGTCACAGGAGAAGAAAACATGTTGATGTCCAAATCTGTTCCTTAATAAAAAGAATAGTTCTGGTTTATTTCAACCTTGCTTACTTCCTATTAATATTTCCTCAGAGCCCCAAAATTAAAGACCCATCAGTTTATAAAATTCAGATTATAACATACTTGCCAAAATATTAGCTATCAGATAAAAAAACCATCATCTCAACCATCATTGTCTCTCTCAAGCTCATGGTTTACCGGACAGGGACATTATCTTTCAGTGAGATACACAGGCAACAACATGTGTAGCACAAGAGGATTTTTACTTTGGATTTCAACAAAGCATTTGACTGGCTAGATAGTTTCTTATAAGCAACATGGGAAAAATTTGGTTTTGGAAACAAATTCATCCGATGGATCAAACTGCTTTATAATATTTCAATAATTCAGGTGAAATGCAACAGCTCACTTAACGATCTCATCACTGTCAGCAGGTCCTTTAAGCAATGTTGCTTAATTAGCCCCCGCCGCCGTGATTCAGAACAACCGGAGCATCAGAGTCGTCGGAGCACCTAATGGTAGAGCTTTAAAGATGTTTTAATACACTGACAACACCAATCGGTGCGCTGAGTATCTACACTATGCTAAAGGATGTGGAGTTGTACTGCAGTGTGTGTCCTGAAGGACTGGAGGGTCAGGTGTTGCTCAGCCCCCACCTGAACTCGGACACCCCCCAAGACTCACCTCAAATCAACACACAGAGACGTGTAAAGCAAAATAAGGATGGACAGGGACGTGGCTTCGAGTCAAAACATACAAATAGTTTATTTAAAAAGCCGTTAATATTAAAAACAGCATCAACAATCAGATAAGATACAAATCAAATTAAAACTGCAAGCAGTGATGTACAGGCCCTCGCACTCCAGCACGCCGCCTCCCCGAAGCCGCCTCCCCGACGTGCATGGCGCAAGGGACCTCATATCCCCACTTAAAGTTGCTATTTTTTAGTGATGTTACGAGGTGTGCCGACGCTTCGAAGCGTGTGTCCAGTAACGGAGGGGGCGTTTCCTCGAAGTGCGTGTCGAGGCTTGCTTCATTTAGGGGAGGAGCCAAAAATGATGACGTCCGAAGCCTCGCTGCCGGCTGTACCACGTGACTGCTTCGGGAAGTGGTTCAGATTTTGCCGGGAGGTTTGACAGCAATATAAACCTCTCAGGCTCCATTCAAAATGTGGGTTGTTGGTGGAGAGTTGAGGTCAGTTGAGAGTTTGGATAGTTTGGAGAGTTTAGAGAGAGAGAGAGAGAGAGAGAGAGAGAGAGAGAGAGAGAGAGAGAGAGAGAGAGAGAGAGAGAGAGAGTTAGAGAGAGAGAGATAGTTTGGAGATTTAGGAGAGTGAGGAGAGAAGGAGGTGATAAGATGGAGCCAGCTGGGAAGAGGAGGATTTCCCCTGTATGGGAACACTTTGATTTGATAACTCCTAATAAGCTAAATCTAACTCTATTTCAGACACATTAGGTTTGCTTATCAAGAACTGTATTTTTCACAGTTTCTTATTTAATTCAAAGGTGAGGTGTTTATTGTGCTCCAAGGAGTTGGGGTACAATAACAACACCTGATCCATGCTGAGGCGTTACCGTGCCTTGCATGAGAATAAGGAGGAAACTGGAGCTTCACCCAGCCAAGGTAAGTCATTACAATATTACAAATGCACCATCACAATTTTTCCCTGTTCACTTTTGTTTATTGTGCAAATAAAGACAGGTAACAGACTCTGTGTTTATTCTCTTTGAACCAGCCACCAGAAAACCAGAGCTGGATGAAGCCCTCGTCTCCATGATAGTGAAGGACACACAGCCCTTCAGTATTGTGGATGATGTTGGATTCAGGGCATTTGTGTCCAAACTGGATCCTAATTATGTTCTCCCTACAAGGCAGGTATGTATGGGTGCATGCATGAAACAAATGAGTACTTTATTGTGTCTCACAGTTCAGCACTATATATTTTTTCCTTTAGGCTCTGAAGGCCATGGTGGAGGCCAAGTATGAGTCAGCTAAGGAGAAGGAGAAGGCTAAAGTGGAAAGGTGGCTGCTGTTAGCCTTACTTCTGACATGTGGACATCCACAAAACCAAAAACTGTTGAGAAACTCTTATTTCTGAATAAAAATGAATAAAATGTCCCCTGTCCTGTACATCATTGTCCAAGTTCCACAAGCATATTCAGTCCCCTCTTCCTAGTTCCACAAGCACTTCCACTGTCCTCTGCCTGCTTAAGCCCATGACATTTTCCTAAAGTGACAGAAAAACATGATTACACAACCTGCCATATCATATGATACTACCATTTTGGGAAAATTTACACACAGAATACATTCAAAAAATATTTTATTATGCACATATGTGATAATTTATGTACAGAAATTATTTGGTCATACATTTTTGTAATTCATAGTCATTCCCAACAGCCATAACAGACACAAACATTCAATGCATCACATTATGTGGTTCAGATCCAGCTGCCTGTCATTATACACTTGGCCAGTAGGTGGTTTCGTGTGCACATGAAGCTTCGAGAAATGAACCCTTTCTGGAACCAATTGGCTGAAGTGGTTCGATGCCTCATGAGGCTTCATCTCACCATCACTACTATTTTTGTCTCGTCTCCTGTCTCCAGCAGGAGGCGCTGGCGAGCCGTTTGGCCACGCCCACTCGCAAAACACATCAGATGTATCGTCTCACCACGCCAGAAGTATGTCACACGTTTCATGAGGTTTCAAGCGTCCATTGACCTCAAACATCAACTTCCTGTGTTACGGCAAGATTCTTTGAGGGAAGCTGAGAGAAGGAGGAGGTGAAAGAGGAAGGTTTGTTTCACACACACACATTTCCTTTTTAACAGCATCGTGTCAGTGTGATCAGTGTGTGTAGCAGCAGCACCTCCTCCTCATCATCATCATCATCATCATCATCATCACCACCACCTGCAGCATCTCCGGCCGCCTTGCAACACCGAGTTTTATTTTAAATATTCTGACTAACACTTCTGATGTTTTTACTTTCATCTCCAAGTATTTGTTTCTCTCTGTGACTGTTTTTTTTAAAATTATTATTATAAATGTTTGGATTCTCCGGTTTTCAGCAGTAGTTTGTGTTTTTCAGTCGTAGACGGAGTCTGTGGAAACTCGTCCGATTCATCAGATAAGATAAGGTGCATTCCTTTAAACACGTTCCCTTCGATCTATTTTTAAATCTCAAAATGTTTTACTTCATTACTTAAACATCACTCGCGACTCCACTAGAATTAGAAATTTTTCTCTGGGAGACATATGTGTATCCACTTTCATGAGTTTTTGAATATGATAAAGCCTCCAAAAAGGAAAATCACTTTATGTAAGAATAACAAGAAAAGGAAGAATTAAAACTGTAAGCAGTGATGTACGGGCCCTCGCACTCCGGCGCACCGCCTCCTCCCCAAAGCCGTCTCCCCGACATGCAGCGCGCGAGGGACCGCGTATCCCCGCTTAAAGTTGCTATTTTTGTCTCGTTTCCTGTCTCCAGCAGGGGGCGCTGGCGAGCCGTTTGGCCACGCCGACTCACAAAAGACATCAAATGTATCGTCTCACCACACCGGATGTATGTCACACGTTTCGTGAGGTTTCAAGCATCCTTTGACCTTAAACATTGTTTGGCCGCGCCAACTCGCGACTCCACTAGAATTAGAAATTTTTCGCTGGGAGACAAATGTGTATCCACTTTCATGAGTTTTTGAATATGATAAAGCCTCCAAAAAGAAAAATCACTTTACACAAGGAGAAGAAGAAAAAGGAAGAACAGTTTTATGAAATACAACAAGGCTTTCGCACCGATTCTCGGTGCTCGGGCCCGAATAATTACTGAGCCTGGAACCGACCAGAGCTGCACCAATAAAACAGGAGTGCATCTGAACAAGATGCACAATGTTTATCGCTTGAAGGAGTTAATGTCTGTCTGTTTGTGTGTGGGGCGGCGGGGGGGGGGGTGTTCTGTGTAGGTGAATGGTGCATGAAGAGTCTTTGAACTTTTATATCAAAGTCAAGCTCACGTTTGATCTCAGTACAAAAAAGCACACATGTGAGATGATGCCAAGAGAACCACTTGATCTCTGGACTCATGTTTACATGTGATCACATACATTTACATATGAATATAGAAGCACATGAAGATGCACACACACAGAAATCAAAGTAAAGTAACCTGAAAAAAGTATTTACCATCATAATTTTGTAACAATAACTGCATTTTTTTGCCAAATTGAAGCAGAAACCAGATGACACTATTAATCACCTATTAAGTTATAAAGGAAAACCTAATTAAAAGCAGTTGCTGTCATGAGGTGTTGTTTACCAGGATCCAAATGCAGGCTCACAGACTTAAGTATCGGTTCCAAAATAGTCTTTATTGCAATAAACAAAAAACAAACAAACAAACAAAAGGGTGGCACCTATCGTGTCCACTTGCTTCCAGTTGGGAGGGCAACTCGACCGATAGATCCGGGGAGACACGGCTGGCAGGACAGCCGGCAGACCAGCGGACAGGACCGCTGGAAGAAACAGAGTCAATAATTCTCCGAGACGGGAGGGCAACTCCACCGACTGGTGACTCTGACAGGAGCTCCGCAGGAGGAACAGAAGCCGGAGGAAGCCGGAACAGGACGGATGGAGAACAGACAGAGGACAGACTGGTGACTGAGGGGACACAAGAGGAGAGGTGATCGGGGGGGCAAAACAGGAAAACCGGACTCCTGACAGTTGCTTATTTTTACATCCAGCAGTTTACAGAAGAACATGAAGATTTATTTTGGTAGTCATGACAATATCTTTATTTATAAAGCACTTATCAACAGAAAGTTACAAAGTGCTTCACATGGCAAGCAAGGTTCAAATAAAACACAACATAAAAACACATTAATCATGGAGATAAGACAATAGAAAATATATATATACAACAATAACAAGTTGATTTAGATGAGAACAGTAAAGGCAGTAAAGTAAGTTTTCAGAAGCCAATGACTCAGCCTGTCATGCTTCCTCAACCAGGTTGGTGAACGGTGTCAGGGCTCCACAGAGAGTCAGGATCAGGTAGAAGTCCCCTTCCCAAAGGTCTCAACTGGGTCAATTATTAGTACCGTTTGTCTCCACGTGATGATTCCCAGCTGCAGAAGTCCTGCAGTCACTCTCTTTTAGTTCTATTTTTGGTCTCCAACATCTCCTGAAAGAAATATCTGTCATTTTAACTACAAAATATTCCACTATGAGGATGGATCAATAAATTCCAGGACTACTTCTGTTGCATGCAAACAGTGCACAGCACGGTGACATACACAAAGAAGGCAAAAGTTACAACCTCTGTGAGTAAGTATGTCAAGTTTTATGGCTTCATCGACATCAACACCTACGTTGCAAAATTTGAAGTGACCACTGGTTCAGCACATCCATGGCCTCTCCATCCACCTGAAACTAGACAAGAGAACACACTTGAAATTTTCTGTCAAATTTTGGGAAACAGAGAGAGGTTGCAGAAAGCCAGATCTGGTTCGTGTAGGTGGATGTCAAAGAAAACCCACCTGGTTGCTCCTGACCTTCTTTGGTCTTCTTTGTTCTTGACAGCAACGTCCCGCCCCTCTTGAGAGGTGAATGTCACTCACAACACCTCTCCAGGCTCATTGCTTAATTGTCGTACATTTTCTGAAGCATTTCAAGGGTCTCTGTCGACTATTTCCTGACTTGTAACTCAGGTGCTGATGTTGATCAAGCAACTAAACTTGGAATTAGTACTCATTATTTTCAAAAAAGGTTATACCTTCCCAATGCTTTGCACACTTCTCAGCGTGGCGAACTGTTCACATGCAACAGGGGAAGTCTTTTCGATTCTCCCTCGTAGTGCAGGGAACAAACATAGGATGTGGAATTAAAGCCATTTATGCTTCATTGTAATTCAGCTGTGGGCTGCAACGCGTTGATGCTGTAGTGTATATGTTGTCCTGTTTTTGAACGTGAACACTATTTGTACAAACTAATTCATAGGTAATCCATGTACAACACTGCCTGTCAGCCATACGTCATGTTCAAGCAGCAACCATCAGTGATGTCACCGTTGGTTTGTGAACGCTGTGATGAAGCCTCAAGTTCAGATTTCAGCCCTTAGTGACCATATTTGGACAAGCTGGAGGGGAGCAAGCGGGGGATCTGACTCCATCTGATTTGAAACCCGACGATACTACGTCCCGCCCACCGACAGCCGTAACCTGACTGCACCACAGGCCTGTCAATCAAACAGACACGCCCCCCCAAAACACAGCATTTTGAAGCTTATTTTCTAATTAATGAAGGGATTTATTTTCAGATGGACTGTCATAAAACTAATACGGAGTGACTTTAGCTAGCAAAACCAAAATAAGTCGTGGAGAAATGTTATTGACTTTGAATTTAATGAGAAATTGAATGGAAGTCTACGTCCACTTTTATACACAGTCTGTGGTTATGTTATGTAGTCATTGTCTAAAGAGGACTTCAAACTTTTTTCTTCTGCACTCAGTCTTGAAACTTGGAGAAAGATTCTCATTTCCAACACAGAAAGGATGTTTACTTTTCTGAATGGATTAAATTGACCAACAACCTGCCGCCACCTCCGCCCACCCTGCTCACTGAGGCTGACCGGCCTTATCATCAGCTAAGGAAATGAACTGGCAGCTGCGGCAGCACAGCTCCTGTAAACTCTGAACCTTATCAGAGTGAGTCAGCTGTGCGCAAACAGACTGTCCGTATTCACACTGCAGGACCTCCATCACTGTCTGCTGTCAGGTGGAGATACTGAGGAGGAGGAGGGGAGTGAGTCTGGACAACAGAGATGAAGCAGAGATGGAACAAAACTCTTTATAGTGTTATTGGGAGCTAATAAAACTGTCAATTTGGTGTGAGGCTCATTATTTTCAGGCCAAATCAGTTCAGATGTTGAAATTAGAACTGGCTCACATCAGAAGTTTGCTGCTGACGAAGAACACTGTTCAAATTAGTTCACAGGCTTATCTGAAGAAGACATATACACCCTCCTTACTTAGATTTAGTTTACACCTATGCAGAAGATATGGGATTATATACACAAACAACAACAAGAAAATGTGAAAGGAAGTTTGTTTGGGGTACTTTCCAAGACATAGCTTACTCCTGCAACTTGAGCTGCATATTTTACAGCTGTCATTAGAGCTGGCGTCGGGTTTGGCCGAATGGACTGAAAAGTAACCCGTTTCTCATAAAAGGAACTTCACTCTAATTTAAAGAGGTTTTTTTTTAAAGGCTGCAAAGAGAAAAATCATCTTTTCTGGTGTTTTTTTCTTTTTGTGTGTGTCATTCCCTGTGTCTGGTTTGGTGAGCCGTGTGCTTGTGTTTTGGTTTGTGTGTTGTGGGTCTGGGCTCTGCTCTTCCCTTCTCCAGGCTCCTCCCTGATCCACTCCTCCGGGCAGCTGATCCACAGGGTCTCTGCATCCCACTAATCATCTCCTGGCAGCACATGAACCTGGTCTTCTACTTTATCTCATTCCGTCAGTTACCTTGGTACAACGACTTAAGATAGACGTGTATTTGCTTTGAAGTGGTTGCCCGTCCTGCGTCTGTTTGGAGTGTCGGTTGTGCACGTCCTCAGCCCTTAGACCGCTTCTCTTGTAGGTTTTGTTTGCACTTCCTCCGTCAAGTCTGATCTCTGGTTCTCTCTGCTCCGATGTAGTCGGTGTTTGTGCCAGCCAGCCAGCCAGCCGGCCGTCATATTTCCTGAATGTAACCTGGTCTTGACTCTGATGATTCACCGGGTCCTATCCTGCGTTGATCTTTGGAGTCAGCGGAAGTCAGTATCTCGGCAAAGCTTCGGTTTCCAGACCACCAGCTCACTCACCTTTCTCTCCAGCTCGGACACGTCATCAATAACCCACATTCACTCTGATTCCCTCAAGTTAGAAACTTGCCCGAATCTCCCACGCTCACCTTTGGATTCAAACGGTCTCCAGAGAACATCAAACCTGCTTTTAAACTACAACACATTGTTACAGATGAAATGAGTGCTTTCCAGCCTTTTTTGTCTTCTGATACAAACAGCACTGTGTAGTCACACTTTCATATGTTTGTAAGGTTTTTTCTTTACAGTTCAAGCAAATGCCGAGTTTTCCCTCTAAACTTATCTCATTTCAGGAAATGTCCAAATGATCCATCATCTCGGAAAAAATCAAAGGTTCGAGGAAAAAGTCCCAAAAACTCATGAATCTGCTGTTATAAAACTGGACATAAAGTCGTTCAAACCAGCTCCAACTACAGCAGCTCCAACAGTAACATGCTGCCAACACACTGATCCTTCACTATTAATAATCTAATGATGTATATATCAGTGAGAGGGAGCAAACCAGGACTTTTAATTTAATATTTGAACTACACTCTGCTGCTTCTGCACTTTTACCGTTCATTCAGGACTTTTACTTGTCACGCAGTTTAACTTTGCTGTATTGGTAGTAAAGTACAGGACCTGATTTCCTCCACCACTGGTGCCTAATTATTAGCATACAGTTAAATTCAAGGAGAATGTGCTAATGTTGGGGCCGAAGAGGAGGCGGGACTTGGATACCATGTCTGTCGGCCACGGTCACTACTGCACACACACGTCTGCAATATTTTCGCCTGTCTTTATACACACTCTATGATTACAAATAAATTCCTGTATTGGTTAGTGTGTATACTTTAAATAAAAATCGCCAAACTCTTGTCTCATGTGGATCTCTGTGACAACACAGGACTGAGACATGTTAATAAAAACAGTATCTCTGTACACACCGGTTTTCCTGAGTCGACTAGAAGAATGTTTTTACATTTTAACTTCAGTAAGACGAGCAGCTGTAAACCCCTCTGGAGTCTGTCTGCTCATCAGAGAACTCAGCCTGTTTTATTTACAACAACATAGTTTTATTTATTTATCATGGAGATATAAGCTGAGCTCGGGGATTTACAGGCAGACCTAGACTTTCAATAAAAAGGACAAAAATAAGTGAAAAGACTAAGAAGCAATGCCGTCCTGCTGTATAAAATCTTTACATTTTTCCATTCAATTTCATTTACATACCACCAAATTACAACACAAGTCATCTCAGGGCGCTTTGCATCATAAGATCACGACCTCAGAGAAACAGTGGGAAGGAAAAACTCCCTTTTAACAGATCAAACTTAGAGGTGGGCGGCCATCTGCCTCAACCAGCTGGTGAAGGGGGAGCAGAGAGAGAAAAGAACAGCATAGACAGACTAACAAACACTAAACACTGAGCAGATTGGTGGGACCAGTTTTGAAACATGCAGCTGCGGAGCCAGAGATAATCAGAAAGGTACAGGGAGAGAGAAAACACATAGTTAATGGCATACAATAGTTGCATATAAATTCACGGAGAGAGAAAGAGAAACTAGAAGAGCGGTGCATCATGGGAGGTCCTCCAGCAGCTGAGGCCTACAGCAGTATAACTAAAGGATGGTTCAGTGTCACCTGAGACGGCCCGAGAGTTTTTAATCCTCATCTTAGAAGTAGAGAGGAGCTGCTTCTACGGAGGGAAAAAAAAATGTTTTCCACATTGGAGACGTGATCACATGTATGATACATGTTTACACATGTTGCAACATATGATGACACAGGACATACATTATATGTGGAGAAGTTTTCACAGGGGAATCTACATTGGCTTCACACATCACACCAATAAAATGTTCCAAAACCACATGTTTCACATGTGCAAAATACACGTCTTACATGTTCACAATCACGTGTGTCATATGGTCACGTCATCATAAGTTGTTTTTTCTTAAGGGGCCTAAAAGCTGAAAGCTCCGCCTTCCATTCTACTTTTGGAAACTGTAGGAATCACAGGTAAGCCTGAACTTTAAAAATGAAGTGCTCGACTGAGATAGCAGGTTACTATGAAGTCTTTAAGATATGAGGGAGCCTCATCACGAAGGACTTTTTATGTAAGGATGAGGATTTTAAATTCCAGTCTTGATTTTAAAAGGACCTGGCGAAAATAGAAATATGATCTCTCTTCTTGTCAGTATTCTCGGTGCAGCGTTTTGGATCACTTGGAGAGTTTTCAGAGTTACCGACACATTTCAGTAATCAGGAATCAAAATGATCCAGACCAGAAGTAACAGATGCATGGACTGTTTTCTTATTATCATTTTTTAACAGGCCAGAACTGTTAAATAAAAATAATTTCAGGGATTATAACTTGAAGGTTTTGTAATTGTTCTTAAACTTTTAGTTCATGACAGCTTTTTAAAATTGCCTTTTTAAAATTGACAAAATGAGACATGACACCTGAGCACAAAGATACATCCTAGCACAGTTAAGGATAGATTAAAAAAGATGTCTCCCTGTTCTTCCCAAGTTACTGCAACAAAGCGAGTACCAACCAGCCAGCGGCATTATATCAGGTTGTGAGCGAGAGCAGAGTCATCATCAGCTGCTGCTGCTGAGAGAAGAAGTGGGAGTCTGAATGTGATCCATGTTGACACTTTAAAAAAGGTTTCAAATGTCAGTGGCAGAGGAAACACGTGTTAACTAGTGACATCACCATGTAAAACTACTGTATTACATTTTCAGTGTCGTGTTAATCAGTGACTGAATAAGTCACAGCATCATTTTACTAAGTCCCACTTCTATGAAAAACAGACACCCAGACGAGAAGTATTTTGACAGTTGGAGATAAAGTCCTATTAAAACAGTTTCGATGTTGAAAAGGAATCAGACAGAATGGAGTCAATGACATCTTTATACACTTTGTATATTTTCAGTGACGCTCTCCAAACAGTGACGGCAGACAGCTTTGACCTTTTGTTGGGACTCTATGTCTTTAGTCTGGCAAAATCAATCGCTGCTATTGAACTGCTGAAGAACAATCAAGGATATTAACTATTGGTTTTGGTCGTATGTTTTGAATTGTTGACCAGCTGAATGATAAAATTTCATCCACTGATTTTTGGTGCATTTGACTGAATATGAGCACACAGATTCCTCGTGTATACCGCTGCATTCATTCTGTCAGAAAGGAAGTCATTAATAATTGCCAGAGTGCTGGTTGGTTCCCACCTGGTTTGGCTCTTGTCAGACTATTGAACAGGTGGTTGTCATCACGCGTGTCCCAATATATGGACTAGAAGTAGCCTACTAAACCTACTGGTTGGTACTGGTGGGAGGTATATGACAGTGGGACAGTATCAGCGACAGGCGTACTGGACCTTGATCGTCACGGTAACCATAATATTTGGTTATGTTTAGACACACACAGGTTATGTGTATCATTAGGTAGGTAGGCTAAATTATGTACTTTAAATACAGTCTGTGAATACTTTTTTTTTTTCCACACAGCACTCTTCCTGTGTTTGATCCGTCCAATAATTGTTTGTACATCATTACCAGACTTTCTTCAGCTCCTGCCATAATCACAACAGCCACCAGAGGGCGCAGGGCGCTTTTTAGCCCACCAGCAGGTGCAGTTTGTCCAGTAGGTTCAGTAAGACCCTTCCAGCCTGTATTTCCATGTTTGAGACAGATGTGTGATGATATTGTATCATCAGTCAGATCAGGTGAAGCTACAAGGCAAAAACACAATCTGCAAAGAAACCGGAGACTCCAGCTGTCCATTAAATTTAGAAGAGTCAGAATTTGTCCCTCTGAAAATAAGTGGAGAGAATGAAACATTAGTTTTCAGCCATTAATGTACCTGTAGTCTGATTTTAACTTGACTGAAGTTTGACCTGCGAGACCGTGAGGTTATTTAATGTCCAGATAGTTAGCGAAAGTTAGAACTGAAAACATTGACTATTCATTTTCTTGTTTTCTATTTAAACAGTGAAACAATAGAAGCAGCAGATCAGGAGGGATGCTGCGTGGTTTATAAGACAGAGTACAGTGTCAGGATGTTCTGCTGTTGTTGGCACGTGAGCTATGTAGCCTCCTCAATATTTATGTTCCTATTTACAACTTTTCTTGCTACTTTCTATACCGACCTGCCTTCCCTCCCCATCAGCCTCAGCATGTGCCAGCTGTTCACAAATATGCATTCAAAAATAAAGACTGTGTCATCAAGTTTCAGATCTTAATTCCAAATTCATCGTTGCAGCCTTGAAAAAGCAGCGCCTGACTTCCTCCTGTTGTCCTGTTGAACCGGCTTTAGCTGCAACCCTTGTTAAACCAAAAAAAAAAGAAAAGGTTCATTTGGCAGAACATTCTCTGCCTCAGTGGCCTTTTCACCTCTGAAGAAACATGGCAGCCAATGATGTAATGAGATGTCTGGCGTAGAAATAAAACCATCTCTTCCAGCCGTGGGATCAAACGTCGAGCTTCGTACCGCAGCGGTGGAACTCGTGGAACGAAGAGCAAACACTTCAAAGCTGTGTGTGCGTGCGTGTTATTGGCAAGACTTAATACGACTGAAGATCTGAACCCAGCAGGGAGTCCTCTGATGACTTAACCCAGCTTTTCATCTTTTCTGCTGTGACACCACCATCCAGTGCTTAAAGACCACATCAAGATTCAGCAGTGCTCCAACCTCCAACTGCAGCTGCCTACACTGGAAGTGGAAGTGTGTGTTGTTGTGTGGACTTCTGCTCGTGATCACAAGAAGTGTCACGATTTTGAGTTTTGTTTGTGTCCTATATTCACTCTCTTTTTGCTCCTTTTTGGTCTCCACCAACTCCTGAGGAAAATCCGACTCTTTATCTGCCAACTGCTTCTCTATGGCTGATTTCAGACTTCAGGGAAATCAGATCAGATGTTTAGGACAGACTGTCCACATTGTTATTTGCAAGTGAGCGGATCAGATTTGGTGTATCCAGACATCACCAACCTATCTGTATGGGTTGCTGCGGTAACGACGCATGCGAAGCTACACTGGGGGCCGCGGCTTTCCAACGCAGAAGCAAAGTGCCAGCAGACTATTTGTCATCCAGCTCCGCTGTCACAAGGACAGATTCAGGAGATCATTCCTGCCCACTGCAATCGGACATCAGGACAATAAGCTCGCCTTTGGCCAAATCTGCTCTCCATCATGGACAACAGAATGAATAGACTGACTTTACAGGCATCACCACAACATTACCATGTTCAATCAGCTTCGTTGCACTACTGCTGACTGCTATATTATTTTATAATATTATTTTATTTGACCTCCCTAAATAAAGGAGAATGAAATAATAATGCAATCATAAAATGTTAAACAGAGATGGACGAAAACTCCTCCGTTGCCTTTTTTTAAATTTTATTTTGTATTTCCTGGAGCAGAGCTTGAATCATCATGTTGATTTTTATAAACAGAGTCAACAGCGTTTTAACCTGCTGCCAGTAAACACCCACTCCAGTAATCAACCAGCCATTACAGCCGGCTTGAGTGACTCCAACACACCCTGTAATCAGAGCGAGCAGAGGCACCGCACGGATGGAAATATGTTAACAACACTTTATCAAAACAACTAAATAACGTCTGTACCCTGCTGTAAGCTCGGTGGGGGTATAATTGTTATAAAACAGCAGCAAACAACGATCCTTATGACAGTATAAAGCCTCATTCATACAGGAGTCAACATTACAGAGGAGGCAGTGGATACAATTTCAACACGTTGTTTTGGATAAGATTTTAACCTTCGCAAAATTACAGGAAATAGTCTGTAATAGAAATGAACGTTCACGTCAGCTGTTATGTTGGTTAATGCCTGTTCGTCTTTTTCTAGGACTCTGAAAGATTGTATGACGTGCATCATTCAAATCAAATGACAAGGATCCAGACAGGGAACATAAATGTAATGGGTCGACTCAAAAATGATTAAGTTATATTTTTTATTCAATGAGCTGCAAAACTACTGAGAGCAAGAATGATAATAATAAACATTAATAAAGCATAACGCCTCAAACAGAAAACTCTCGCAGCACGATCCATCGCATTCAAGTCTCAGTTTAGAAATGTGATGGCTCCCAACAGCCTGCAATGGTACAGTGAATATATTTAAAGTCCTATATCAAAATTTAGATTTTCTTTTTTTTTTCATTACATACCAGATCTAGGTGTTAAATAAATACAGTGAACGTGTCAAAACGCTCAGTCTACAGAGAAATGCATCCAGCCTGTATTCAGCAATTGTGCTTTTTGGACTAACGCAAGTTTGTGATGTCACAAACTCTCGCACATGTGATATGTCCACCCGCCAACTGCCCAATCTTTTCTGTGGAAGAAAACATCGAAAAGTCATTCTGTCACAGAGAAAGCAAGCTAAAGCATCGAAAAGAGGCTGTGATTGGCCGGTTCTTGAGTGGCTCAGTGAGGAATCAGCCAATCAGAAAAGGTGGTCACTGATATCAATATCTTGAGGACACAGACACAATAACAGCCTGTTCTTGGTAGAGCTCCAGATGTAAGGCTATCGTGAACGTTTTTGGTATTTGAAACCACACAAAAAATAATCTTCTTATTGATATTGCGACTGTAAATAAAACACTGGAAAAATATGGGACTTTTATTTATGACAGGCAAGTAAATGTAAGTGAAGCCTTTTTTTAGGGAATTAAACCCAGTGTTTTTTTGATGAGCTGTGGTCTCAGTATTTATGCTACACCTCGTCCTCGTGCCCACTCCTCGTCCGAGACAAAAACAAACCACAGAAATGTTGCTGTTCTCTGTATTTATTTTTTTCTTCCTTTGTTGTACTCTTTGCAAGGAGCATAAATATTTTACAGAGCGAGAACATCAGTTTGGTTATTTACAAGATAAAATAAATGTCGTACAACTCACAAATGTCGGCTTGTGTTCGGAGTGCTGGAGAGGAAGGAGGGAAGGGGGGGACAACTGCAGCCATTTTACCGTTGAGCTGACAGGACGCACCCACCACGACTCTGATGATACATACAGTATAGAAACACACCAAAAAAAAGAGCTAGAACTAAATGGTTTCTGTAATGTGGCACGATGGCAGATTGAACAGAAGAGCAGCCGCAGCAGACGTTTGCCAACTTGCAAACGTCAGCAGCCAAACTTTCCATAAAGATGATATAACCAAATAAATAGGCAGGTTTCAGTGTCTCGAGCAGCCAACAGTCCATTTCTTGTAACGTTCAACATCCAAGGGAAGAAAAAAAAATCACTGCAGTAGTTCATTTAAACATTTCTACAATCTGAACAGGCTGGAAAAACTGATTATTAGTGAGAAAACAGAGCTGTGAGCAACAGCCTGCACTTCAGACTTCCTGGAAGATCCCTTTAGTTAACATTAAAAAGAACGCGTCAGACTTCTTTGAACTTCAGGATGACAGTAGGCGCCTTTCCCTCCAACTCTTTTATGTGGTTTTAATTTGTTTTAAAAACAAAAAAAAACACAGCGGTGAAAAGAAAATATCAAAATGAGGTTTTCTACAAAACGTGGCATACTGATAAAAATCTACAACTGCAACTGAGCATTATTTTGTATTTAGTGATTAATCTTTCAATCATTTGTTTGAATAATCATTCGGTGTATAAAACATAAATGTCCGTCAGTTTCTTTCCGCCCAAGGTGACTTCGTTGACGCTTTATATTTCAAAGATCTTCAATGTACTGTAATGAAAGACAAGTTCAGACACTCAACAATGTACCTGAACACGGTCCATGTTGACTGCCGTGTTTCTCCAGCTTTGGAGAAAGTCCATATCTGCCATATGAAGAGTAATAAATTGGCTGATAAACACTTCTGCCTATAGGAGGTACAGAAATAACACTCAGGCCTGCAGGAGGGAAAATAAACGCAACATTTTCTGAGGTTATTTCCGTGTCTGAACACCACTATTAAATCAAAGCTGCGGAGCTGTTTACTGAAGTAGATGCTGCAGCTCAGTCGCGTTTTACAGCGTGTTGTTTATGTGTTTTCACTGAAAAACTTCAAAGAAAGAAGGAACGAGTTCATCGTCATTCTGTTCAAAAACAACCCACTGAAAAGGCACTAAAGCAAAACTATGTGAGTTTATGAAACTCGCGGGATTACTGTCCTTCTCTGCAGCCAGGATTCTGCTTCACTATTGTTCAACCGGAAACACAAAAGGATGTGAATGAAAACGGCCTCTTCTGCCAACTGAATCTGAAATCAAACAGAAAAATGATTTAGCTGATTGTTTGTCGTTTCTTTAAGTAGGTTCGAAGGAAGAGTTCCCAACAAGTCCTGAAAGTGAACAGACCGGCTCGCCGAGAGTCTTCCTCTCAGAGTGTAACAGAGCGAAGGATTTAAAAGGTGGAGGATTGTGCGTATCGACTCAAGTGCAACACAAGTGTGTAGGTTTGAGACTTGGAGGGAGGGAGAGGCTACAGAAAAGAAAAAACAACAACTGGGCTGCTGTCTCTGATTGAAACCTGTTCAGATGTGCCATCGCACCACACCGCCAGAAATCAGATGAGAAGAGATAACTAAACGTGTCTTCTCGAGAGGCTCGTCTTGCTTGTCTGTCTGGGGAGTGGAGTGGTGTGTCGGGGGGTTTGGGGGGAGGGGGGGGGTCTGCAGTTACTTAGATGGGCAGCTGGAAGGTGATGTCCACTTGAGCTTCCTTTGCCAGAGAGACGATTTCAGAAAGCTTTACAACCTGTGAACAAAGTTAGAATCAAGTCACGTTGAAGCTTCAACATTGAAGCTGGAAGACCTGAATTTAAAAACCTTGTTCTCATTCGTTCAAACACAATATAGGCTGCAACAACATGAGGCAGATTTTACTCTGGTCATTCAGTGAACTGTACACTGATGAGAGAAGCAGTTTTAATTGTTTCATCTGAACCCGATTCTCTGACGGCCGTCCCAGAACGGTACATTATACAGGTAGATCCGACCCAGAGATCTGATTGGTCAACTAAACATTTGGAACGTGCTCAAATCACCATGATGGCACATCTCTAGAAATATCAGTCCAACATCTCCATGGCAACGCTGGAACTAAAAATGTTTCCGAAAGGCAAAACTTCAATAAACTCAGATTAAAGCAGAATATTTCTTTAGATAGAAATGTTGTGAATTTTGGAAATGACTGAATCCATCTTTTTTTTTTTTTTATTTTTTTATGAATTTTGATGTGCGTGTACAACCGTCCGGAGAACCGTGAGCTTGTTGGGTTTGGATCATATCAGCTATGCCGGTGAGTCGGTCACACGGCGCTACTATCTTAACAATACATGCGTCATGGAGTTCTTTTTTTAGCAGATATCTTAGTTACAACGATACTGAGCTCCGAAATCAGTTGTGTGTTTCTATGTGAGGTATTTATTCAATTTGAGAAATCCCTCGATCTCTAGAAGGTATTAAAACCGACTAGAATTCCTCTGTTGCTAGGTGGTTGCTAAGGGTTAAGTGTGTGTGTGCGTGTTTGTGTGTGTGTGTGTGTGTGTGTGTGTGTGTGTGTGTGTGTGTGTGTGTGTGTGTGTGTGTGTGTGTGTGTGTGTGTGTGTGTGCGTGCGTGCGTGCGTGCGTGTGTGTGTGTGTACCATTTTAGCAGCTTCGTCCAGGTCGTCACAGGCCAGGATTTTCAGAGGACTAGCAGCGATCAGAGCTTTGGCGTCGTCCACTCTTGTTCCTAAAAACAAGCAAACGAGAACGCAGATTTGATGAAATTAGATATTTTGAAAACAGCGTGACATCGAAACAGAATTAAGGAACAAAGCAGACACGCCGGTGTGAAGTCCTTATACTGTAGGTGTGCTTCAATGTCCTGCACTGGTTCCTGCATAGAGGATTGTGGGTGCTTTAAGGACACCAAGGCTACACCTGAAGCAACCTTGAGAAATTGTCTGAATGACAGACTCTGTCCTTGACGTTGGAACTGTCCTTCATCAAGATTTGAATGCAGCATACAAGAAATGCAGCCTTCCATAGATGCCCGTCTGAGACTCAGAAACAGCCACTGGTGGTATCACAGCCAATCCATGATGCACTTTTGTTTTTAAAACTTCAGTTTTCTCTTCATACTCAAGAAAAACAAAAGACCGAGACATTTGGACAGCTCCTACCACAAGTGAAAATGCATTCAGTGGTGACTGAAGGCGTTTTTTTTTAACATGAACATTATCTGGACAAAGTTCACACATGTAGCACACAGCAGAAGAATGTCCATGTCAGATATAGCTGGTATATAAAAATGGGGAATGCGGACGTGGCTTAAAGTGTAATACCACTGGTGCCCACTAAGGGCTGCATCTCCTTCCCCCCCCCCAAAAAAAAATCTCTGGCTGCAATAGGCATACATTCAAAGAGTGGCAACATCTCGAATGAAATACTAATTCAATCATTATGGTAACAATAGCTAATTTGTCTTTTGGAAAATGATTCCATCATTGATATCCCCTGATTTGATTGACAGCCCTGTGGTGCAGTCAGGTTTCTGGTATGTGGGCGGGGTATAGTGTTCCTACCCCTCGCTTCTCCTCAGCTCGTCCAAATATGGTCGCTTCTGGCTAAAATGCCAGACCCCACGCTTCAAAAAGAGCCATTTACAAACCAATGGGTGTGTTGCCACCTAGTGTCAGATGTTTTTTTACCGAATGGAACTGCTCTGTTTGGTTACGGTGAGGGTTGGCGCCTGGGCAGAGTGCAGGAGGCATCATAAAAATATCATCACTGCCCACATTCAGCTGCTCTGTTAACTCTGGGCTCAAACGTTGACCCATTACACTGACTTCATACCAAGTAGTGAAGTCTGTTTCGTGTTCAGTCTGACTGATTAAAACATTTGTATTCTCACATACACCTCAGGTAATCTCTCGACAACTGCAGTTTGCAGTTAAAATCGTGGCATCGCAGCAGAAACCTCAGCAGGGGCAGTCTGAGGTGACATCGTCTTGGATTCCAAAACAGGAAACGGGAGCAGAAAATGTCGCCCTGAGGAAAACTGAGAAATGTCAACTCTGTTTAGGCTCCAAATGCGTGCAAATTTCACTGCCTCACACCGTTGAATGGATAAAGATGAGATAATGAAATTGGCAGGGGAATTTCCGTCAGCTAGGGATTCAGCTCTCTGGAACGCCTTTCTGTACACCAGTTGGCCTCCCTTGATAAAATAGAGTTTACATGCACACATTCATACATCACAATAATCCACAGCTCATTTAAGGTTCAGTGTTTTCTGCATGTTTCCAGGAGCCACACTTTGAAGTAGAAGTATCAAACGAGAGAGACGTGACTCTCCACTCAGCCCTGCCAGCCTGTTAGCACGTCTGACTGGAGGTGCACAGGCTGTTTGTTTGTTTGTTTGTTTGTTTGTTTTACTGGAGTGGAGTGGAAAGGCTGATGGCTGTGTTTGTACAGATACATAAAAGGTTTGGGTCTGAATACGAAGCTTTCTTATCTAAATTCATTTTAGGTGGTTTGTTCATTGGTGTATTGAACAAACCTTTGTTACAAACGTTTTTATTTTCCTCATGATCAGTTCAGGATGGTTTCTGTGGGTGATTCGCTTCGAAACATTCCTTGAAAGAGATTCATTTGTCCAAAACCGAACATCTCTACAGACAAATAATGTTCCTGGGCTTATTGTGACCGTTAGCAGTGCAGCAGAAACCATCGTGAGGGATAACATTAGGCACAATTATGAAAAAAATGAATACAAAATAAATATAAAGTCTAATTTAAGCTCGTTTCCAAAGCACAAATTTGGAATAATATGTTACTGTATATAAATTATACATACTATCCTACCATTCATTTTCTTATACTTGTGAGAGTCAGGTCACAGTTAGCCCAGATATTCTACTGACAGCAAGTTTTCCAGCTCCATCAGAGGGATTCCGAAGTGTTCCCAGGCCAGATGAGATATACAACCTCTCTTTGTCGTTCTGGGTCCGCCCAGCGGTCTTCTGCTAGTTGGAAGTACCCAGAAAACCTCCAGTGGAAGCATAGAGAAGAACTCTGTGTGTTTCCAAAATATACAGTAATCTCTACTTCTGCAGCTTTGGTAAATCTCACATTAGAACACCTTATTTGTCTCTTTTCAAACTCCTGTCACATGTCTGAGTTGTGCTGCAGTAACAGAGGTGGGACTCGAGGCTTTTCTGTGCCCAGTCATCAAGCGAGGGTCTACTGCATGTGAGGCGTTCAGGGAACATCTGTAAATAGTAGCTACAGAAATTAAACTCAGGATACACTCTCCCCCTATAAATGCACAAGCCTCTGCATGAACATCTGTCACACAGCAAGTAAATACTCAATGTGTGTGAAACATTTATGGATTGTTATTGTGTTTGGCTCAAAAACACCAAAGAGTCAAACAGAGCAGACAGGAATAGGGCGGCACGGTGGTGCAGTGGTTAGCACTGTCACCTCACAGCCAAAAAGGTTCCGGGTTCAAATCCGGTCCTGGGCCTTTCTGTGCGGAGTTTGTATGTTCTCCCTGTGCTTGCGTGGGTTCTCTCCGGGTTCTCCGGCTTCCTCCCATCATCCAAAAACATGCACCTCAGGTCAGGTTACCTGGCGCTGCGCTAGTGGCAGCCTGCTGCAGCATCTCCCCCCTGAGAGCCCCCCTGCTGTAGTGAAGACATTTCCCCTCGGGGATTAATAAAGTGTATAAAATCAAAAAAAAATCAAATCAAATAGGACAGAGGATGTGAATAACAGTCATAATGACAGACACGCTGCAAGAGACGGGCGTCCAGTTTACTTTTCAGGCACATGGAGATGTGAAAACCATAAAACGTGCCTTTAGAGCGAGCCCAAACCCCCTAAAGAGGAAACTCATTTTTCCTGCATGTATTCGTGACCTCAGGAATCAGGACGACAGCTATAGTTGAGGATTAAAACATAACCAGCCGGAAGCTTCGCCTTCAGGCTGAGCTCCCTCTTCCCCCATACCAGTCTGCTAACACACGCAAATTACTGCTGACGCTGCACCGATCCACCGGTCAGTCTCACACTAGAGTTACTCAACGAGAGTCAAAATAAACGTCAAATCATGTAACTCAACATTTGACTTTTGTGTGTATTGTATAGGTGTCACATGGTTGTGTGTGTCGTACCTTGTAACCGCACTACGATGGGGATCTTGAGGTTCAGGTCTCTCACAGCCATGATGATGCCCTGGGCGATGACGTCACACCTCATGATGCCTCCGAAGATGTTGACCAGGATGGCCTGAACCTGAGAAACACCACAACACGCAACATTAAAAAATAAACAATACCAAAAAAAACACTAAACACAGACACAGTATTTGACTGAGCTCATCAAACGGTTTCAGTCATTGCTGATTAACATCAACTAATATGAGGCGATGCTATATTAAAAAAAATTGATGACAACAAATGCCAACATTCAAGAGAGACGTTTTGAGAATTTTTGCTTTATGAAACAAGAAAAGGAAACAAAAAACACAAAACTTGCCTTTCCACAACACAGACATCGAGACATTGAGCTCAGCCAAGAAACGGCCCAGTTGGTGGGTTTTGTTGTCTTTAAACTGACCTGGGCTCTCTGTGCTAAACTAAGCTAACCACCTGCTGCTTCATATTGAGGACACAGAGGGTGGAATTGAATTACAGAATTTAAGTATATTTTGGTCTGCTATCAATAACAAAGGGAAGTCTGATTCAGCTAAATAGTGAAAAGAAGTTCCTCATAATTTCCCAGAAAGCAAACTGGCACCTTCAGTTTGCTACTTCAGACCTTTCAACAATATAAAACCCCAAAATAATTAGTGCAGTATCATATAAGAATAATAAAAGCAGCTAATGCTCAACTTAAAGAGGTTGGAACGAGCATATGTTTGGAACTTCAGCTGGAAAAGAACAAAAACAACTTGTGAAATGTGGCCAATGAATTCTGTTTGCAGCTCTGAATATAGCACTTAGAAAAACATGATTATTTTTATTATAATAAACACAATACGAAATAATTCTGTGTCTCAGAAAAGGTGTGGCTGAAGCTATTTATCTAAACATCTAACTTTCTGCAGGAAAGCATATAATTATTGTTTTCTATAGCATCAAACTGCAACAGTCTGCAGAGGCAGCAGCAGGTACGTTCTTACCTTCCTGTCCGAGGTGATGAGTTTGAAGGCCTCGGTCACCTGATGAGCTGTGGCTCCTCCTCCAACGTCCAGGAAGTTGGCCGGCGTGCCGCCGTGGAGCTTGATGATGTCCATGGTGGCCATGGCCAGACCTGCTCCGTTTACTGGAAAGGGCGAAGCCCATTGGTCAGTTCAGACAGCCGCTTTAAAAAGATTTAAGTACAGTATGTTCTTCTTTTTAATCCCTGTATAAATTACTGAACTTGAAAAAACACTGAGTGGCACACGAGCTGGCATTAAAGTGAAAACATGGTGGGTCGGAATAAAATGTGTTTAATTATGTTTATAGTTAGCAGAACTCTACAGTAACCTTTTACCCAATGAGTACATGTGCTGCTAAATACAAATGCTTTAGGAGCAATTGTTTATTAACAAAAAAGTTATTACCTGCCTATTTATAAGGCGTGCGTGTTTGTGCGAATATGTAAAACCTTGTGGTGGACTATGGAAGTGGAGGAGTCTTAAAATACTGACAGTGAAATGGATTTGGTTTTGAAAATTTGACACGGGATCATCTTATAAAACATGGAAATTATAATTGTCTATCTATCATATATTCACATTAAACAGTGAAGCACTGAAACAACTTTTTAAAACTGTTTTTTTTTATTATTAATATTGACTCTGAATAGATGGAGTGGTTTCTACAGTGCAGGTTTTTTTTCTCACTACGTGACCACGTCTATACGACCGGACCGTGTACGAAACACCAGAGGGTTTGTAATTTGAAACAAGGGCTTTTAGTTTGAAAAAGATAATGAGCATTCAGTCAGCCAAAAAGCTTTTCGTTGGCAAACCACTGGGAGGCTTTTATTGTGAAGCAGCTACTGGAAATGCGAAATGTTCAGTTGCACATAAAAACGTGTAGTTTTAAAGTGGACTGGTGGTCAGTGTATCTGCAACCAGCAGTACGTGGCTGTAGGTGTGAGGTTATGGGATCACGTTTAAGACTCTCAGTTGTCTGGAATTCAGCCAATTCATCACATTTGTAACAGAAGATCATTGCCGGTTTTAGTCTTTACTCACCCACCGTGCTCCTAAACTATTTCTTCAGCTCTCTCATATCTCGTTTTAGGTGCAAATGGAAGTGAAATAGTCGTACTGTGGAGCCCTGTCATCATATTAAATATACTTGCACTACTGAAGTGCTTTAAGTGACATGTAGCGAGCACTGACCCAGACAGCCGATGGATCCATCCAGGCCGATGTAGTTGAGGTCAGCCTTGGCTGCCTGCCGGTCCCGGGGGTCCTCCTGAGTCCAGTCCTGCAGGTCGAACACCTTCTTCTGGCGGTACGCTGCGTTGGAGTCAAAGTTGATCTTGGCGTCCATGCACATCACTGTTGATAAGCAGACACAGCAGAAGAAGAAGTCAAGATTTCCATTTCATTCTTTTAACAGCAGAGAAGGTAAGAATAACTCAAATGACGAGGGATTTAAAAGTCCCTTTTTGAAATGCCTTTAGGAGGCCGTTTTAGACGGATTTCACCTTGTCAAGGATATAAAGATACTAAAACAGGTGGCACACTGCTGAGTTTAAAGTCACAGGGAAGCAGACGTTTCACGTGCCACAACATCAAATGTGGGCCGGGTTTTATTACAAGAGGGATATAAATTAAATGTCGTGATTGAATCGTTTTAACAGTGGGCGTGGCTTAACGTGGAGCAAAGGAGCTGGAGAGGGAAGTGTGTCTGTTAGACTGCAGTGGAGCAGGTCTGTGTGCCAAGACCACCAGAAGCAAGAACAGTTTCTACCCGCAGGCCGTCACTCTGCCAAACACTTCACATGTTCTACATCACTGGACCCTTTGCACTACACCCAACAGCATCATTTGCACTTGGTGCAAGTGCACCATTGTTTTAGGTGTATATATTCATTCATTCCTAAAGTGTAAATATGTCTATTTATTTTTTTTATTTTTTATTTTATACACTTTATTAATCCCCGAGGGGAAATGTCTTCACTACAGCAGGGGGGCTCTCAGGGGGGAGATGCTGCAGCAGGCTGCCACTAGCGCGACGCCAGGTAACCTGACCTGAGGTGCATGTTTTTGGATGATGGGAGGAAGCCGGAGAACCCGGAGAGAACCCACGCAAGCACAGGGAGAACATGCAAACTCCGCACAGAAAGGCCCAGGACCGGATTCGAACCCGGAACCTTTTTGCTGTGAGGCGACAGTGCTAACCACTGCACCACCGTGCCGCCCTATGTTTTATATGTCTATTGATGTCTGTCTGTTTCTGAGTTTTTTTTTGGACTGGAGTCAAATTCCTTGTATGTGTCAACATACAGGGCCAATAAAGTGATTCTGATTCTGATACAGGAATAAATCAGACACATTCCCTATTTTCAGACTTACCCAATGAAGTCTCACTTCCTAGACGATACTGTTCTGCTAGTTACCCATCAGCAGTTAATATGTTGGGCAAAAAAAGAGCCTACACAGGGTTTTTGCTATGATTATACACGATATTTGTGATCACGGATCTTTTCCCTTTATATTTCTGCACGCAGTTTTGTGTGAAAAACAGGCATCGATTATATTGTAAACACCGTTTTCTGTTCTCCCTCTCAGGCTGCACCACTGATGGATTTCAAAATCGGTTTTGTTGTTGAAATCTGAAAGAGACTGAGAACATGCACCGTTATCCACGTTTTTATACAACATTACATCCCCCCTCTTTGTCTACCATGGCCGGCTTTTTACTCCAACTAAAACTGTGGCTTTTAAAACGACTGTGAACACACGTTGCTATTTCTGGCAGAATCATACAGGGAGGGAGGGAAGCAGGGATGGGAGGAGGTAGGGAGGGGGGAAGGAGGGGGGAGGGAGGGGATGGATATACTTTATTGATCACACAAGGGGATATTTTTCCATTACAGCAGCATGTAAAGATGCAGCAAAAGCAATCAAAATTAAAGAATAAAAATAGAGGTAGTGAAAGTATAAGGTAAAGAAATGTAAAAAATGCACAGTATATACAAATAACAGAATAAAATTAAACAACAGTGTTAATGGTGAAGGGAATGCATTATATCACTTAGCGTGCCCCTACAATAGAAGTGCAGACGTGTTTGCGTGTCCGTGTGCGTGTGCGTGTGCGTGTACCGATGCCAGAGGCGTCCTCCACCATGGGGTTGATCTCGAGCATGGAGGCGTCGTACTTCATGAACACGTTGTACAGTTTGATCATGTTCTCCGCCGCCTCGTTCACCAGCGCCGGCGGGAAGCCCATCTTCTTAGCAACCTGCAGCAGCACGACATATTTCAGCGCACAAACGACACACTTTCCCAAGATCACAAGTGCGGACGGGCAGAAAGGCTCCGTGGACAAAAATACTTCACACTTTGTTGAAACTCTATTCATAACAATGATGAAAAAACATATGTTAACAGCCATGATCAATATGAACAGCATATCAAATGACTCTTTTAGTGAACATTGATGTTTGTAGTGATGAATTATCGCCCGAGTCTTTCACTGTACTGAGATATTTAGCTTATTTAAGCTCATTGTTTTGGTTTTTAGCTTTCAACTTTCCCGTTTTGATTCACTCTCATTATTCTAATCACACAGTTTTCAGGCACAGCAGGCAACTGTTCAGATCTAAAATCTCACTAAATCTGATGCCATCATCTTCCTGACTGCGGTTGGGAAATGACTGCTAAATACATACCATCAATAAAACACAGGATAAAACATATTTGCAGTGCAGTTACCCAGTTGTCTTCGATTTCTAAAAATGTCCACTTCCAATAACTTTATAATAAAACATCTATCAACATCAAGAAGCAGCATTGTGTGGTTTTGCTCATGTGGTCCTAAGAATAAATGCAGAAGCAACATCGATGGACCTTTGTCTACTTGGAGAGCTCTGTCGCACCTCTTCTCAAATATATTGAGTCTCTGCTTTCACTGTGACAACCAACATCTCCAATATTCACAACAGAGGAGACTGTTTCTGCAAATGTTACATGAATTGGGGTTCTGTTTGTGTACATTTACTAAAACATGTCGGTTTCAGTCTGAAGATAAATCATGTCCAGACAGAGAAACAAAGTGGACTTTGTGAAAAACACAAGTCAGGACCTGCTGCGCAGCAGAAAGTGAACCCACACGATGCTCTGAAATCTACGGGGGTGAACAGCAGCTGCGCTCACAGGTCAACAAATTCAACGTTTCCAGACAGAAATTGTTTGGATTTCAGAGTGACTGACCGCTGGACTACAAGTCACAGATGTTACGTACAAGAACTCCAGGATTTAAACTTTTCTCTTCACACGAGCTACATCACACAGGTCACGATAATACCAGTGTCATTTTTGATACGATAAAAATAAAAAATAAAAATGTATATCGTGATAAAGGCAATATTGCGACATGCTGATGTAATGACGTCCTACGCTTGCGCAGCGGAACCGTACGGCATTCGTTTGTAGTTTATTCAGCAACAACATGGCTGAAAGACATTCTGCAGGTTTTCAGCTCAGTGAGTTTGATTGACAGTCGCATTCTGACCTCGGTTTCTTCAAACAGGGTGGCTCCACATACCCAAGTGATATAATGCACCTTGCACATTTCTTTAACCATCCTTTGCTGAGGCCAAATCTGTCCTTCATCATTAACAGTGACGTTTAATTAAATTTTATTTGTATATACTGTACATTTTTACATTTTTTTATTTCTACTTTTACGATCTCTTTAAACTTTTGCTGTATCTTTACATGCTGCTGTAATGGACACATTTCGAAAAAGTATGTATATTTTTGATTTGATTTTTATTTTATACACTTTATTAATCCCCGAGGGGAAATGTCTTCACTACAGCAGGGGGGCTCTCAGGGGGGAGCTGCTGCAGCAGGCTGCCACTAGCGCGGCGCCAGGTAACCTGACCTGAGGTGCATGTTTTTGGATGATGGGAGGAAGCCGGAGAACCCGGAGAGAACCCACGCAAGCACAGGGAGAACATGCAAACTCCACACAGAAAGGCCCAGGACCGGATTCAAACCCAGAACCTTTTTGCTGTGAGGTGACAGTGCTAACCACTGCACCACCGTGCCGCCCTAATCAGTCCTAAACTCCGTTGATTCTGCCGACACTGACGAGGAAGTAATTAGAAGCTCTGCAGCCGATCACCCAGCGCCGTTCACAGAATCTCAATCTCACCGAGATCATTTTTGTTTAGTTTTTCTGAATAGTCGAAGATATAATTATGTTTATGCTAATACAAATATTTGTTATGTATTTTGTTGACATTGTATATTCAAAAAATGAATATGTATTTTTCAGTATTTTGTCAGATGTATATCATTTTAGGGCCATATTGCCCACCACCCCTACCGCACACTTATCTGGACTCAACCCTAAAGGTGGATCCTATTTCTACAAAATTTAAATGTGCCACTTCCTACTTCATTTGGTCTGTTGATGGCTTTCACAAGCTGATGTTTAGAAATCAATCAAACTTTTTCTCCAGTCTAATACTGAATAAAGTCTGCAGAGAGGATTTCAACAGGCTTCTCCAACCTGAGACTTGATTTGTAAAGCGGCGACTGGACCTGCATCTTTTTTAGAAAATATTTTTTCTTCTGAGAAAATAAAAAACATCCCCTTGTGATTCAGACATCGTACCACTCAATGCAGTAGAAACACACACACACACACACACACACACACACACACACACACACACACACACACACACACACACACACACACACACACACACACAGAGAGAGACTCTCTCTCTCCTCTTCGATTTGTCCTACAGCTCAGCCCAGAGTTGGAACATGTCCCTTCTGTTGTGTGACTTCTCACATCTACTATTGATTGTACCTTGACAGCCTGCTCCATCTTAATTCCCTCCACGATGTCGATGGGCTCCTTCACAATCGCGTCTGGATTTTCCGCCGCAACATCTTCGATGTTCACGCCCCCCTGCGAGCTGCCAATCAGCACGGGGCCCTGTGGGACACAAACGGGAGTTAAAAACTCAGTTAGTGCAGCATTTCATAATCTGGGAAACTTACGATCCACTTAGACAGGATTTATTTCTCTATGGGCGGAGGCTTATTCTAATAAGTGCTCTGGTCGGGGATTTTAGGAAGTCATATTTCACGATAACTATTAGAGCTGATATCCACTCCCATTTTTCAGCAAACTGGCTCCTCCTCCGGTAATTTAAATTACATCTGAGGCCACATTTTGAACTTTTGACTTTCTTTCCTTCTACATTTTATCGACTGAGTAAAATTCTTTTTTTGGTTGAAAATGGAAAATAAAATGTTTCATCACCATTGCCCCTCACGAAAAAATGCAAAAGATCTCAACATTCCTCTCGGGACTCTTCTCTCAACTAACCCGTTGAGAATTTTTGTCTCTTAAGAAATTATGAATTTAAAAAAATGTCTCGTACACTCCCAGAGCCAGAGCTGGCCTCTCCAAATGTTGTATTGTATCTGACCAACAGTCCAAAACCCAAAAAGATTTAGTTTACAGTGACATAAAACTGCAAATTCTCGTTACAGAACATGAATCAAGGGCGGCACGGTGGTGCAGTGGTTAGCACTGTCACCTCACAGCAAAAAAGGTTCTGGGTTCAAATCCGGTCCTGGGCCTTTCTGTGCGGAGTTTGCATGTTCTCCCTGTGCTTGCGTGGGTTCTCTCCGGGTTCTCCGGCTTCCTCCCATCATCCAAAAACATGCACCTCAGGTCAGGTTTAGTGGCAGCCTGCTGCAGCAGCTCCCCCTGAGAGCCCCCCTGCTGTAGTGAAGACATTTCCCTTCGGGGATTAATAAAGCGTATAAAAAAATTTTTTTTAAATCTTGCGATTGTCTGCATTAATTATTGAATTAATGCAGATTCAAGAAAACTCCACAATATTTACAGAAGCTTGCAATTTTTTTAAATGCCTGCCATTTTTACCACAAACAAATCTCGTCAGCAGAACCTGCGCTGAAACTATGACAGCATAAAGTACGTCTTTTCAAGCAAAACTCTTTATTAATAAAAATAACTCCTCATTTACAAATCAGAAAGGATCTGCTCCTGTTTTCTTATCACCAAATAAAACTGTGTCCACCGGAGGAAACTGGAACCAGCAGGAAAAATGGAAGTGACAGGGTTTGCAGAAATGTGGTCTTCACATTACAATTTTAAAAATGCTTATTATCAAAAGAAGTGATTACATATTACTGAATGTTAAAACAATTTTGTACACACATCAAGTTATAAGAGACTGCAGTTTGTTTTTGTGACTGCAGTCGGCCAGTGTTGAATGAACACGAATTAAACAGCATCTAAAGCTCTTATTTTGACAGCTGATGTAGTCGTTGTTTCTATATTAGTCACAGACTGTCTGTTCTGTAAAGCTGTGGCACTTTTATGATTGTTTTTGTAACTTTGAGCACCATGGTTCTTCAAGTTCAATAAATAAATAAAAAAAGATTAGAATAAAAATATTTCTGTGATGTGCAGCATGATTATCATCAAAGGAAGTGATTACATATTTATTCATTTATTACTGCTTAAGAAAAACAACATATTTTTCTTTCTTCTTGACTTGCAATTTTATATAATTCCTGCAAATTTACACAAAAAACTAACTTAAAATTCTGCAAATTACATTGCAATTTTTGAGAAAAACCACCGGAAAAATTTAGCATTTTTGATGGCAATAATCACAAAATGAGAAATCCTGGAGGGACTGAAAGCAGTTAACTACCTTTGTGGAATTTAACAACTGGCAATAAACTATTGACTTCAGCACTGAAGTACATCGATTGCAAAGCACCTGCTCTGCTTTTTACAAACCTCCCACAAGTCTTCATGTCTGAGGATCCTCAGGAGGCCTTTCAGATCACAAACCCCCTTTAAAGAAAGGTTTGGCTTCAAACACTCCCACCTGAGAACAGCTTCTTCTGTCTCTGCTCCGCAGTGGGCGAGATGATTAACACTGAGGAGCCACATCTCTGCCAGGTATCATTACCCCCTACTCTGTGTAGCAATGGCAGGTATAATGTATGATAATTACCTTTTTATATAGAGTGTACAGTATTGAGCACAGGTTTTAGGCACTTTACATGTTTCGGTTTTTATCTCTTGCGCAGGTGCCTTCAGGGAGGCGTGCGATCTGCCACAAATTCATTCTGCAGACTGTGAACGAGTGCAAATATCCAGCCTAAGTCGTACGCAGCTATCTTCAGTCCGGAGACGGACAGAAACCACAGAACAACTGTGGCCGCTTCTCAAAGATGCCGGAACAACCCGCCTGCCGAGTGCCATGAAAAACTGTGTGCAAGTGAACCCGAGGACAACGGAGCCGATCCCCACATCAAATATTGATTTAGTTTGTTCTGTTTTTCAGCTCTTTGTATAAAGTTCATTGGTAAATAAAAATTTTAAAAAACATACGTGGCTATTAGTGCCTAAACCTTGTGCGTTGTTCTGTAACTTTCTGTGGTAACCTCTCCTCTATAAAGTTATCAGGGAAACTAAACTGGTTCTTTTTCTTGTCAAAGAAGATTTTTGGAGTAGATGTGTGGTTTCTGAAAGGAACTGTGGCAGCAGAGAGACCCAGCGGTTCGATGGAAAATCTAGTAACATGAAGCTCAGCGTGTGATTCTAAGTGGAGCATTATGAAAAACATGTTGAAAAGAGTTTGTAGCTAGACAGCTCCCTGTCCAAAATAGTTTGACTATGAAATACAGACCGCTGGAGACAGAAGGCTCAACGTTTTCTATCACACGAGGTCCTTGTCCTCAGAAAGCTCTGCTGTTACAGCTTAAAAACTCCCTCACATCTTTTTTTTTTTTTTTTTTAACTCTTAAATCTTGGAAGTAAAGAACAAAGCTGGTACTTAATCTTGGATGTTTCTTACACAAACCTTGGAAGAACTGGTTTTTAGGTGTTATGCACCTGATAAATGGAATGAACTGCAAACCTCCCACAATCTGGAGACCTGAAGATTTTAAAACTGTATTATTGATTAATATTATAGGATGTTTTTTTATTGGTTCTTGTAATTGTTGTTTTTGAGAGGTTGTGTTAACTGCATTTGCTGATTGTTTTGTTTTTATAAATAATAGCTTTCCTGTTTTCAAGTCTCTTGAAAAGGAAATCTCAGTCAGACTATCTAATTAAAATATAGATTTAATATCTCGTAAATTTACATCATGATGCCCATACTGTGTTCAACTGATCCAATCGAGGACAATCGAGCGAGACTCATTGGATCTTGAGGGAATTAAACATCTGGACACTAACTGAACCAGTTAACCAGTGATCACTGACTTCAGACCAGTGTAAAATATCATCTTTACCTGTAACACTGCTGCCATCTAGTGGTGTCATTCAGCTCAGACCAGCATAAATCTGGATGAGGACTTTTCATGTGACTCGAGATGAGCCATGATGCATTCAAGTACTGAGTCTTTACTACTTTAGTACTTAGTCTTTATTATTATTTATGTCTCACTTCTACAACAAAAGGCTTCCACTGACGAGCACTCGCACTCAACAGTGAGCGTCAGAGCGTTTCCAGAAAATAAATCAACAACTGGTGGAACAGGAGTCGTCTTATAATCAGGCCAGCGGGACAGCACATTCGTCACCTGACTAAATTGTCTAAACGCGCCCCGACTCCCCCACGTGGTACACTTGCAAATGTTTTGTGTCTGCGTGCTCCCTCACCTGAAAGGACCTCTCCATGGTGATGGCGAAGTAGTACTCTCTGCGCGGGTACCTGCGCTCGCAGATGAACACCTGGTTGCAGATACGACCCGACTCCCCAGTCTGCTTGGTGTACAGCTTTCGACCAATCATCTGGGAGGAAATGTCTCGGGCTTCCTCTGGCCTACAGGCGAAGAAGGAGGGAGGAACTTATGCAGGGTCACTGCAGAGCTAAATTTAAGACCTTTTTACAACTTAATACAATACAGAAGTTTATTGAATAAGTGTCAGTGGAAATTAGGCCTTTTATTTTCAGTACTGATTAATCAACACGTATCTTGGCTTGTCTTTTTTGTTGTTTTTTTTGTTTATGAAACATCAGGAAAATCCCTGATAATTTCCACCAGTTCAAGGTGATGTTTTAAAATGTCTTGCTTTGTTTACCAAATCCAAAAAATATAAATTTTGCTACCATAATTGAAAAAGAAAGCATCAAATCACCACATTTGAGAAGCATGATTTCTATATTTCTGGCTCAAGAAAATGTCTAAAACATTTATTAACAGTTCCGTCTCTACAAGGTTCACCCAGGTAAAGACTTTTAAACACCATGTAAGTGATTTATACCGTTTCACCATCATACAGGCCACAGTAAGAGATATATCTATAAAAACTAATAAGGACGATACTTGTAAAAATTTTCTAAGCGCATGAATTTACTGACATTTATATAGAATGACTGTCAGTCCTTCCCAGCAACAAACATCATGCATCAAAAAGTAGATGGAGCATTTACCAGTTACAAAATAAGCAATTAATTTAAGGCCAATATATGGGTTTTACATAAGAAGGAAAACACAGACAATTGTAAATAAAAATGTAACATATTTCAAACAAAGATATTGTTAAGATTTTTCCAATCCAGTATTTAAATTCTATCTAAATGTTTTCAGTACTTTCTGCCAGCATGTAACAATAACTCAGAATAATTAATTGACACGACCTGGATAAGCAGCAGAAAATAATCCCAATAGATTAAAAGTGATTAATGTGTTGAAGTTGATGAAATCTTCCTTTGCTCTTTATGAGCAGATGTCTCTTGAAAACACACAAAAACATTTTAAAAACAAGAGCAACAGAATTCGCAAAATTATCGAAGGGCCTGAAGTTCATTTTCATCTCTTCCTCCATATTCTTGCAGCTTCTCTGCAGCTTGTTCCTGCGACGCTGGTGACGTTCTGCCAAGTGGGTGGCATTTTACAATTTTAGACAGCCAGCATTCAGCTGCTTCATTAGTTAAAACTAATTAGTTTAAACTAATAAAACACTTCACTGCTGCCACCAGCAGCTACACAAATACAGAATGACATTTTTTCAACGATTGTTTGCACTGTAAACACAAACACCAGCTGCCCGTACATGAGAAACTGTTTGCCGTGGTATTAATGTACGCACGCTAAAATCAGGATGGGTCGCGCCAACGGAGGCTGGATTACTTACGAGTAGACGATCTTCACGCCGCCCTTCAGGCCGCCCTCAAACGTCCCCTTCCCTCTGCCTCCAGCCAGCACCTGAGCTTTCACCACCAGGTCCTTCGAACCTAACGCGCACGCACACACACGCACACACGCACGCACACACACACACACACACACACACACACACACACACACACACACACACACGAGCGTCAGTCCATCAATACAACACTGTGATACTAACTGTGATAGTGACCAATCAGAGGAGACGATGGAGATGGCTGATGTTGATCATGCCGAGCCATTATTGTTTTTACAAATTTACTAATATTAAAATCAATCAGACAGAAAATTAACTCTCTGATTGTGATAATCTTTATTATTCAAGTCATTTTTTAAGGAAAACTGTCAAACAACTGGTTCTGTGTGAATGTTTGACCGCACAAGTTTGAAACTTGCAGAAAACTTGCAGAAAATGGCCTCATCTGAGATGAGGCCATTTTCTGCTCGTCTCCGTACATTTAATCAACAGTCCACTTGCTTCCCTACACTGGTTATATATTAGTGTTGTATGATATTGGAGAATTAGTAAAGCATTAAAATGAACAATAAAATAAGAGCATGTGTTGGTTTCAATAGTTGGTGCAACTTGTTACTGTCCTGGAATAGTGCAAGTTGAGTGTCAACTGATACCAAGGAAGCAGGAGGAGGCTATGTTTAGACAGTATGTGAGTGAGTGTTTATACTCCCCCCTCCACACACACACACACACACACACACACACACACACACACACACACACACACACACACACACACACACACTGCCCTTGAAGACGACTGGTGTGGTGAACCTCGTTACTTTTACTAAAATGTGACATTGCATCTTTCGTTCATGAACAATTCACAATTGAGGTTTTTTTCTCTGTACATAAATTTAAGACAAAAAATTTATTACAAAAATAGCATTCTATAATAAGTAACATGCCGTTCTACAGTTGTACACAGTGTGTAAAACCAACCAAATAAAAGTACTATTATCTTTTAACATATTGTAAACATCGATGAGAAAAACATCTGGAGCAACCAGAACTGACAAGCAGCACTTACAGGGTGTCAGTGCATGATTTGTTAAGAGAGAGAAGAAAAAAGAAAAAAAGAAAAAAGGCTCTAAATTAATCTAAACACTGTCCATGAACTGAACATGACATCCAACAAACCAGCTTGTATTTACAACAAGCACAGAAAAGCAGAAGTCCTCACAGTGGAGAAGCTATAATTGGAAAGACTTTGCTTGGACAACAGCATTCATGTTTAATTGGCTGTCAAACTTAAATGAATTTCAAAATTACTCCACTAACTCTTTCAAACACCACATTGTACATCTATCTGAACCTGCTTGTTTCCACTCCGTGTAAATAAGCAGCTCCACACAGCTCAGCGATGCTCACCGATCTGCTTGGCCACAGCGTAGGCCTCGTCCGAGGAGCCGGCCACCATCCCGGCCGGCACGGAGATGCCGGCCTCTTTGAGCAGGTCGATGCTCATGTACTCATGTAGGGAGAGGTTCCTCTGCTGCTGCTGCAGGTGGGGGGGCTGCAGCTGGGGCACATGGCCGCCGAACAGACCCGAAGACCCGCAGAGAACCTGGAGGGAACAGGAGCAGAGAAGGCCACTCAACTTCAAGCCATGTAATAACCATGCTGCAGTAGAGCCGATAAAAAAAAATTAAAAAAATTAAATGATGAGAACCCTAAATCCACTCCTGGTCGCAGCACCGTGACATGCATGGAGCAAGGAGAAGCTGTAACCCCGGTGAGTAGCTATTCCAAGTCATGCTGCCTGAATTACATGCAATTGTGTGAGTCTTTAGGATTTTACCATAAACCTGAAACTTGACCAGAGATCACACATCAAATGAGGAATTTTATGATGTCCAACCACATGAATATTGAAGACCACCCATCCTGATGACGCCCCTTTTTTTTTGTGTATCTTGGACATTGACATTCTGCCTCTTTTGAAACACAAAACGCCACTGAAAACACCTCGCCTGGCTCAGTGCGTCATGGCCATAGATGTTCAAGGGTCGCCGTCAGTGATCTCCCACGTTTGGTGCTAATTTTGGTCAATTAATGTAACTTGGAATACTTACTCACATCTTGTTGAAACATTCACACACACCAAAAAAACTGATTTCCTTGAGTTCCACATCATCCACCAAATATATATAAACCACAGCTAAAGAACTGAGAACAACAGGTGGAGGTTCCTCACACTAAACACAGTTTAAAAAAAAAAAAAAAAAAAGAAAGACCTCTTTTATCCCAGAAACAAAACAATCCTGACAGAGTTTCTGCTCACAGAGGAGAAGTGTTGCTTTCAGCAGGTTAACAGAGGCAACAACAGGAATTTAATTCAGGATGTGAAACCAAGTGTTTCTCTATTTGAGTCCGCTGTCCATCAGATTTCCTCAACAGACTCGTATTGCAATCTGGGAAAATCCACAGACAGCGGTGAGGGTGATCTCCGACCTCGTGGTCATGAAGATGGTGTGGTAACAATTAAATCTGAAACAATGAATTGATCAGAATCAAAATAATCAGAAACAAGGTCGTGTAGAATTTGATGAAATCTTAGTTTTCAGAATTTTTGGGCAAATCATAGTCCAAATAATCAAAACAAATAATCAATGAAAATAATGATTTTTTTTTTTTTTAAATCAGTATTTGCACAACAAAATGTGACATCCAAAGGACATGTCTTCCAAGGTGGTGTCAGATTCAAAAAGACACGTATGGCTCCCATTTTTAGCTCGAACACACATCTGTTTTCTCACGTTCAGACGTCGTTATCTGCACTAAACTGGATAAAGAGCACTGGGGCACCTTGGGATCGGTCACCTACATCGGTGGTATGTTTTCCACTTCAAAAGTATCGATACCTGAACGAGTAACAATACCTTGAAATGGATCCCAGTTCCTGGTCAATATTTTGTACTATAGTAATCTTAAAAACGTATATTTTAACCAACAAAAAAAAATCCCATTACACACTTTGGTATGAATCTTCAATTTTCATGCAATTTGGAGGGGTGGGGGGGGGGGGGACAGCTGAGACTCCTATCGAAGCTTTGTGCTGCTGGAAACAGCTCCTGTTGGTAAATCTTTAAAGGACTTCCAACTTCTTCATCCTCTGTGGCAAAGCTACAACTTTGTCTTAAAGAAATAGTTATTCAAGGATGAGTTCATGAAGCCGAGGAGACTTGATGTTCCTCCTCACTCACCCTGCAGGACCAGAGGTACCCTCAGCTCTCTTTATCCGTGGAGCAGGTGATTGGAGAAACAAGCTCAGGTGTCTGATGATGATTTGTCTTACGTGAAAGCTGCATTTCAACATGTAGCTGGCTTCATACAGTCTCAGTCCTTAAATCAATTTATAGCACAATATAATGTTTAATGTTGAGATAAAGGGGGGGGGGTCGGGGGGGAATAAGAGCAACTGTAAATGGACCAACTGGATTGATAACCATTCAAATAAACATGACACAAGTTTTCTGTTTGACAACACAATGAATGTGTTTTCTGGTTGTTTCGCGCCGTGTCCCCCCAGTGTCCCCCCGCAGTGTCCCCCCAGTGTCCCGACAGCCTGTCCCCCCGCCGTGTCCCCCCCAGTGTCCCGACAGCCTGTCCCCCCGTGTCAGCTGCTGTCTGTGGTCACTGGGACAGCTGCGGACTTGTCCAACAGCTTCAGCTGGACTCAGCGGGACAGATGTGATGGCGGCGGAGGTCACCGAGCTTCACTGCGCACATCCCTTCACAAAACACTGAAAACGACGTGAAACAGACCGACCGGACCGGACCGACCGTGCTGGTCCGGTCGGTCCGGTCCGGTCTGTCCGGTCCGGTCCGGTCTGTCCCGTGTATGTGCGCGGATGTTTGTGATCGGTGACAGCCACGCTAACGCTAGCTCGGCGCTAGTTAGCATGCTAGCCAAAACAACGGAAACTCAATGGAGATGTGCTAAAGTCAAACTTGACCCTGTCAGCTTCAGAGGAACTACAGTCGTGAGGGAAGACGTGGAGCCATAATGGACACTGAGTCCAACAGTCGGAGTCCTTTGCTTTAACGTGACCACACACTGACCTTGGAAGCGGAGCCGATTGTGTTTCTGGCCCCTGAATTTCTCAGGCTAGCTGTTAAACGGCCGCAGATCAGGGACGTCGCCATGTCTCCCTCTACAGCGGAGTCGGAATGAGCGCGCATGCGCAGAGAGCCTCAAAGGCTGATCCCCCGGTGCTGCCTTCAGTGGCTGTCGGATATTATAAAATGGTTGTAAAATGACCGCTCAAAGGGGCCCGCTGCACACGGTTGAGAAATGTTTCGGTTATGTGAAGTTCACCGAGAAAAAACTTTAAAAACCCTTACCGGATGGTTAGTTTAAACCTAAACAACCATCCGTGGCAAAGGAATAACTTAAAATATCTGTAACATACCTGATACGCATGTCTTTCTGTCTTCATAACATTGCAGCAACTCAAATTATCTGTACATTTTTTTTAAATAACAAAACAAAAATAAGACCTTCCGTTAAACTGTTTATTTTTCACCGGAATACACAATAACGTTTTATGACAATCATCCTTTACAAGAGCTTGTGAAGGCAGCACTACCACGGCCTTGACAGAGTAAACAGTGCCTATTGTGACCTTTCACCTAAATTAATACAATTATAAGTTCATAAAAACCTGTGAACTGGAGTCACATTTGTAGATTCAGAAAGAAAACGACACCCCAATTGAACGTTTTTAAAGGCTTTTGAACAACATTTAGGCATTTCTTTTTTTTTACTGCACACTATAGTGGAGCAAAAAAATCAATGTAAGGAGGGTGAGAGAGAATTACAGATACTTTAATAAAAATCTTGTAGGCACTTGTCCTTGTAATGGGTTCTGAAAGCAGGCCAAGATGTCTGAACCTGTCTGAGCTTGGTGAATAGCTGAAACAAGTTGGTGGGGAGGTTTTAAGAATCCTGTCTGAGCCACACTTTGTTTTTTGTTGAGCATGAAAGCTACTTTTTCATTTTACCAAGTCAATGAGTCTAAAATACAGGTCCATCTGGCAAAATAACTGGATATGAATAAGTATATTTTCAAAGGTTTCTTATTTTAATTGATGTTATACTTCCGTTTTCAGTTATACTGTATTGATACGCCACATTTACATTCATTTTCAAATTAAGATTTTACATTTAAAACATATAACCTTACCAAATTTAATTAAACTCAGCTATAAACTATTTCACAGCATGCACAACTGTTCAAATTTAGTTCCACCTGCTTACATAAATGCATCTAATGAAAATCCAATAATATACCATATGTACTTAAACTATTTTTTTTTTTTTTTTTTTTACTATTAAACATTGAATACAACCCTTTTAGTAATAATAGTGTATTTTTATACTGAGGTACTGGTACTTTGACCAACACCTGTAGTTGTCCATGTCAAAAGCAAACAACACAACCAGAGACAAACATAATTGCTATTCAAAACATATTTATTTACAAGACTGAGAATGTACAAGTTTATTTACACAGCATTTATCAATATTGTCGTGGAAGCACTCACACTATCACACAAACATCCCCGCAAAGACGGACAAAAATGAGACATAAAGCCGCACACAGCTTCAAACAGGTGTCATCGAAGAGCAGAACAAGTCTGCTCTCACTCGGGGGAGATTTTCTGAAGGCCGATATTCTTTTGCCTTCATGTATAAAATAATAATTTGTGGTTCTATGGTGCAACTTCAAAATGACTCAAAGTTGTCACTGCAAATAACTCTATGACATTAAGCCCCGTAAAATCACAAACTGTTCTGTCTTTGAACAGTCTTGTCTTTGAACAAGCAAGACATAACATGAGCTTGTGATGTGCTGATAGTTGGACTGTGTTGCATCAGGCTCGCTGTTTGTAGCACTCAAGGATCAAACATTCCTAACATTTGCTGGTTCCAGCTTCACAAATGTAAAAAGAATTCCACATTTTCACATCCCGACGGTGTCGTCAACTGAGCTTCATCTTCAGGAAACGGACGGCCACTTGTCACGTTCTAATATTTGAGTGCGAGTACAGGGACTTGAGTGTTCTGGTTATGATCAGGTTTTTGAAGCATCGGTCCTGAATTTTAGGATCCTGGATCAGTCCTAATTCTAGTTTAGGAAAACCTGAGGATGCCAGCAGGAGGTGTGTGAAAGACATTAGGACACTGTTGCATGTATATGTCGCATCAAAGGCACATCATGCAAAAAACTACAGAACGGTCCTTTAAATTAGTCTTACATTAGGCTTTCAATGAGGAAAAATGAAAGTATGTCTATACCACACACACACACACACACACACACACACACACACACACACACACACACACACACACACACACACACACACACACACTCTTAGTCGGAGTCGCTGCTGCTGCTGGACGAATCGGTCGACATGGCCTCCACGTCGTCCTCGTTCTCCTTGTTGTGACCTGGGGGCTCCAGGCCGAAGTCGTTGCCGTGGTGAGGAGGCAGCATCCCCACGGAGACGTCCGAGGAATGCCAGGGGTAGTGAGGCGTCAGGACGTCTGAGGAGACAGGAGAGAAGGTGATCATTATCGGTGTACAGGGGAGGCAATTTGATTCTTTTTGGGGGAATTTGGGAAACAGACAAGCAAAAACAGATGAAAGGAGAGAAACATCATCACAGAGTTTTACCTTCCACATAAAATGATCTCATTCTGTGTGAAAACTTGTTCTGCAGTTCAGTAGATGTTAAAAATCAGGCTTCAGACTCAGGCAAAAAAAAAAAAGTGTCCTCCAGAGTTACATTACTATAGTACAGGGGTGTCAAACTCATTTTAGTTAAGGGGCCACATACTGCCCACTTTGATCTCAAGCGGGCCAGACCAGTAGAATCATAGCATAATAACGCAGACATAACGACAATATTTCTCTCTGTTTAAATCATTGGTGAAGGTTTTTGGATGATAAACCCTATTTTAAGGTCTTTCTACAATACACTAGAAACATAAAGACCAAAAACTCAGACATCAGCCCACTGTTTATCTGCCCCGGCTCTCCTCTACAGATTCCCTCGCTTTGTGACGCATTTGACGTCAAACGCGTCACAAAGCGAGCAGCGAGCGCTGCTGCCTGTGGCACCGAGCGCTTCTTCCTCCGGAGCAGACGTCGCATTTACGCTGTTTTTGAAGCAATTACTGGATTGATTTAAAAAATTACAAAACATTAGTACTCATAAACCTCCATATTCTCATAGAAATGCAATTTATGTCTTTCTGTAATTTTCACACTTAGCAAAGTCATCCAGCGGTCCGAGCTTGACCCCCTGGCGGGCCGGATCTGGCCCGCGGGCCGTATGTTTGACACCCCTGTCATAGTACAATATTCACTCTGAGTTTCTACACACAATGCTTCTGTGTTGAGTTGCAATGGAGGAGTAGTGACACAAAGAGGGAATTCTACACGAGAAAAACCTGCACATTTGAAATTTAGCTGCTTAAACCAAGTGAAGTCTCCAATCAGCAGGAATCTAGATTTGCATCCAACGAGGATTTTGTACCCCGTGTGAGGACGGGATCTCTTTGACCAGAGCCACAATAAATGGTAAATTATCTGCACCGATGTTCTGCCTTTAAACCTTAGAGGTTTACGGAGTGCTTTATAACTTTGCCTCTGATTCACAAACTCACTCACTAATAGCGACCGAGTTGCCATACCTTGGCCGTGTCTTGCCCGAGGACACTTCAGCATGTGGACACAGGGAGGCGAGGTTTGAACCGCCAACCTTGTGCGGCCATCTGACCCCAATAAATCAGCAAAAATCTAGAAATCTTTTTCTCTCCACACACGCGCACTAAAACAGCATTTTTCTCCCCTCAGAATGGCCTCCACAGTACGCCGTTTGGACATCTAAAAACATGTTGCAGTGTGAGCAATAAAAACTTGAGCTTTACAGAAAATCTGTCATATCGCTGACAAAAAAAGATGGCGGCAGGAGTGCAGCATTATATTGTTATCTTGAACTAAACCCAGAAGAGTGAGGAGAGGAACCACAGCAGCAGCCGACTCTACTTGTTGGTAACTCTCGAAGCAGTTTAACTTCATTGTCTGCCGTCTGATTGAACACGTCTGATTTCCTCCTCTCAGATGACCTTTCCTGATTCTTCTCCCACTGAAATGTTTGTCATCTGCTTCTTGTAAATAAAACAGTTAGAAACGGCAGGAAGCTGCTGCAGAAATGGAAATAGTGCCCTGTTCTTCTTCTGTGGTTTTCGGTGCTGGCTTGCCTGCACGTCCTCCCACAGGCCGAGCGAGGAGGTGAGTTTTGATATTTAGACGTAGATTTAACACGAGTCATGTCCAGTAGAATCAGGAGTGAGCCAGTGTTCATACAGACATCTGATTCAATTCATGTGGAACTTTCCTTTAACATTTATCGATGTCCTCCGATTCATGTCCTTCAAGAAAAAGTTACCCTTCCTTGACCCTTGACCCTTTGACTTACCCGGTAACCTCCCAGCGGCCAGAGCATCGCCTGGCAGATGTCCGTTCACCCCATTGGTCGGCAGGTTGGCCATGTGACCCAGCATCCCGCTGCGCATTTCCAGGTCGGTGGGGTAAGGTCTGCGTGGATCACCTGACATAAAACATGAACCAACCGTTAGTGATGCCAAACATGACGGCCAACAGCCAGCAGGAGGTGCAGTGACTTCATACCTGGCACCCAGTTTAGAGGAGCGCACACGGCGTTACTGGCGCTGATCCTGTGAGCGTACTTGATGATTTCCTCTGAAGAGATGCTTCCTGCAAAACAACAAGTGAACAGCTTGACTTCACGGAAACGACGAGAGACGCACAACCTCAGTGTTCACCAGAAGGTGTCAGACGGGTGTGTTAGCTCACCTTTCCTGGCTTTGTCAATGGATTTGAGTTTCTCTTTCGCCTGGTAAACAGCAGTGGCCTAAAAAAAAAAAAAAAACATATGAGCAGCTGGTTTAGATTAAAAGAACCTGCAGTCATGTGTGGAACTTACTCAGGTTTTAGTGTTTGTCCAGTAATTATGAACACAGGGCATCTGAGGTAGGATAACCTCTCAAATTTGTCTGATCAGTAACATGCTGTTACACTAAAACTTCATCTGAAGAATCAACACCGCTGATCCTCACTGATTCAGTCAGGATAAAAAGTAAGTCAACATTTGTCTCTCTGTAGTCATTTTTATTTCTTCCCAGCGTCTCTTCGTATCTTTTTTGTGTCTCTGTGCTTGTTTAGTAGCTGTTTCGCGTCTCTTTGTAAGCATCCTGATTTTGTTTAGTCATTTTTTTCTCTCTTTATAATCTTTTTTTCTTTCTAGGTTTGATTTGTATCTCTGTAGTTGTTTAGTGTGACTTGTAGCTGTTTTGTGTCTCTTTGTACGCATTCTGTTTCACTATAAAGTCATTTTTATCTGTTATTGATGTTTTTTTTCTCTTTGTAGTGATTATTTTATTCTTTTCTTTGTGTTTTGTGTCTATGTAGTTTGTCTACATTGTTTTTTTCTTTGTGAAAATCCTGTATTCATACATCATTTCACATCATGCGAAAACAGATGTTACTGCAGACGGTTCTTTTAGGCTGGTTTTTGGCACTGACGTTAAATACTCTGTCCAAACAGTATGTTTGAAAGGTTCTGCAGTGATAAGAAGGACGAAATACAGGCACTTCTTTCAATGAAAAAAAACGTATTTTTTTCTGTGACTGTTGTGGTGATGACGGCCAGTGGAGGCGGTGATGATTTTTTAAATCAAAAGTAAATTCTTGCTGCTTTGTTGAACTGTGTTGTCTTACACAATCAAACCTGACTTGCATGTTGCTCACTCCTAATCCTCTGGAATAGAGCTGTTGTATTTTCAACTGCCTCGCGCATTTGATTTTCTGAAGGAAAACTCAATCACTTCTCCGATGTGTCCCTGAATGCACCATAAAATAAACGAACTTTAACAGAAAGGTAATGGCAACTAAATTATCACTGTGATGAAATACTCTTTATCATGAACTTAAGTTTTGAGTCTTAAATGTGCCTACAACTCTGTGCATGCCTCTGGCTGCTTGGCCATTATATCTCATCCAGCCACATCAGTTTCAGGTGCATAAAACCGCCAACAGTCACACCGATAATATGACAACATTGTGAATATCAAGGAAGTCTGACTGTGCAGAGGTAGAATGTCGGTGTAATCCTGCCATTGCTCAACTATTTCAGTCATTTTTCTCCTCTCTCTTTTCGCTTTCAAAAGCTTTTCAGTTGCTTTTGTTTGAATTTTATTTATTTTTCAAATAAATTTGTTCTTTTTGGCCTTCAGACAGCTTCTCCTTCTTTTTGTAAAGAATATTTAAGCCAGAAATACAAAACAAAACCAGAGTGTTTTCCCCCTATAGCAGAGTGAGAATGTGAGAGACTGATATCAAGGAAGTGCAAAATGTAAATTAGTCAGCACAAGTTCCATTTAAGAGGAATTTCATTTGTCAAATCAAACAAGAGGCTAGCCCAACCCACCAGGATGTGTTCAGCCTCCTTGAGCTGTTTCTGCAGCTGCTGGACGTCACTGTCTCTCTTCTCCACCTCCTTCTCCAGCAGCTGCATCTCCTCGTGAACCTTCCCCTGCTCCTGGGCCACCTCCATCAGCTCCTGGAACTCCCTGTCCCTCTGCACCAGCAGCTCCAGGATCTAACAGGAAAACACACACCTCTTAAATATTTTACTTCAATAAACAGGGAAGGACCGAATAACATCGGCCATTACTACCTGTGGAATGTTCCAGTGTCAAACTTTATGTGTGCAGCGCTATTCATAAAGGTTAGCGTCATTCAAAGTGACTCACGGGCGACTGACAAGCTGCTAGAATCATTTAATAAAACTATTTTATACTAACTTATAGAGGTGAGAAATACATTTTTTTTAAAAAATTAAAAAGTCATGACAATATAAACATGGTTAAAAAAAAATTAAAAAAAGAAGCGATTTATAAAATCAACAAGAGCCTGGAACTGCTTCTGTTCAAGTCCTGGTTATGGATGTCACCAATATATTTAAATGAGCTAGTTTATTTCTGTGTGTGGACTGCATGTGTCTGTGTGTGTCTGTGTGTGTGTGTCTGTGTGTGTCTGCGTGTGTGTGTGTCTGTGTGTGTCTGTGTGTGTGTCTGTGTGTGTCTGCGTGTGTGTGTCTGTGTGTGTCTGCGTGTGTGTGTGTCTGTGTGTGTCTGTGTGTGTGTCTGTGTGTGTCTGCGTGTGTGTGTCTGTGTGTGTCTGCGTGTGTGTGTGTCTGTGTGTGTCTGCGTTGTTACCCGAGTGTCCTCTCCAGGCTGAGGTAGTTTCTGATTCCTGGACAGAGCCAGCATCTCTATCAGCTCCCTGAAAGAAAATAAACACAGACAGAAGAGTTCAAATGAGTTCTAATGTTAGTTAAGAAGAAAGTTATTTAGAGCTGCTGATCCACGTGCTACAGTCTGTCTGACATGTTCTGCATTGGTCCGGGATGAATTATGAGAAAATGGACCTCCTCCACATTGGAGCAAGACACCCAAATGGACTGAATGACTCGTAACCTGAGCCTCAACACACACACACACACACACACACACACACACACACACACACACACACACACACACACACACACACACACACACACACACACACGCAGCAGGGCAGAGAGTGAAAACGACTTCAGAAAACCAGTGAAGGAAATTATGGAAAAATGCAACAAGAAAAATGAGAATGCCCCGAAAAACTGATGGAAGGGTCAAAAATGCCCCCAAGTTTATGAACAATGAAGCATGAACAAGTTCAGACCAGAATCCTGATCTTACATGAAGCCATCAGTTTAGTATTAGTTTTATATCCATTATACATATAAGAAGGCAATTAAGAGCGAATTAATGCATAAAGGTTTTTACACATAGAAGGATAAAACAAGCTTTTCTTTGCTTTCCGTTTCCTCCTGTTGACACGAGTTGGTAATGAACTGCATGCATTTTATTCTGAGCTCATTCAAACTAAAGCAGTGTGCACTATTAAGACCAGTTTGTTTTTAAGTGCACCCACAGCTTTGTAAACACCACAGATCAGTCCAGACACTACGGGATATGATGTGACTTTCCTGCACTGGACACAACGCACATCATCAGCTCATGCAACCATATCTGTCGGTCAGCAGACAAACCAGGTGATCACCTCGAGAGGACAACGGTTCACAAGCTCCGTGCTGATCAGACCTGCGACTCGTCGGGACAAAGCCGGTCCTTCCTGAGGACAGAGCGGCACAACACCAGCCGACAGGCCGCCTTCACCACAGGGCTCTGAGAGTTCACGTCCACTACAACGACACGGAGTACTGAGGGCTGTTTTGATCTCATCCTGTCCGGTGTTGTTCTCTAGGAAGACGGACAGCGGTCCGCTTCGTGAGCGGAATGTGCGCTGATGAATAAGACGTACAAACTGCTGCGAGCAGAACCCTCAACAGATTAAACGACAACAGCACAAAGAACACTTTACAGGCAACACGAGAACAACGAAGGGAAGCGGAACTTTACCGGGATAACACCTCCAAATCATCCAACACGGCCAACAGACGCTCTTTAGTTGACTTCTCCGCCGCCGTCGCCATGTTTGATTCCCTCTCGCTGCGTCTGCGCAAGACAGGAAGTGACGCGCGTCCACTTGTTTTTTTTTTTCTTCTTCTTAACTTTATTGTCAAAAGCTAATTTACAAACAAGACAGGGACTAGATGAACAAAGTTATGAATAGACTGAGAACAACAACAGTAGACATGTTACGGTACAATTGCAAACCGTCATTAAGCAATAAAGGTAATACTGAAAGGGAAACACGAACTTTTCAAAACAATGGAACAATACTAAAAAGGCAAACACCAGTGAAGGAAAACAAATAAAGGGCACACAAAAAGGAAGGTCATTAAAATTTAGAATAGCAAGGACAACGTTGGAGAAGTAAAAACAATTTTGCATTTCTATTTTACCTATTAACCTTAACGAGTATTGATTTAACCAGAATAATCACAGGATTGACAGTATCTGAAATGCTTCCATCCAAGTTGACCATAAAATAAATAATGTCATTGTAAGAAAATGAGAGTATGCTATCCTTTTTTAAAGATAACCAGTTATGAATATCAGACCAAAAGTGAGAGAATGAACAGTTAAAAAATAAATGGTAAATGCTTTCATCTTCTGAAGAATAAAAGATGCAGGAATCAGGAGAAATTTGTTTGTTTAACTTTTTTACTGTTACACTTTATAAACAACACATTAACGTCATCAACTTTTAGAGAACGCAGGGCAGTCAAAGTAAATTGCACACTGCTTCATATCATACAAATGAGAGGAATGGGGATGCATTACACATTTGTCATACCCTTCTTCTTCTTCTTCTTCCTCTTCTTCTTCTTCTTCTTCTTCTTCTTCTTCTTCTTCTTCTTCTTCCTCTTCTTCTTCTTCTTCTTCTTCTTCTTCTTCTTCTTCTTCTTCTTCTTCCTCTTCTTCTTCTTCCTCTTCTTCTTCTTCTTCTTCTTCTTCTTCTTCTTCTTCTTCTTCTTCTTCTTCTTCTTCTTCTTCTTCTTCTTCTTCTTCTTCTTCTTCTTCTTCCTCTTCTTATTCTTCAGAAGTAAATATCACATTTAGTTAATAGTTAATTTACAGATGTAAACTGTGCATAAAAAACCCCACTGTTAATCCAGCAGGGCTAGAACAATTTACAACCTCTCATTAAAACACTCATTCCAATGACAGAAGCCACGATTGTGGTTATCGTCAGTGTGTTTTCTTTTTAATTAAAGAAGCCTTATTCACTTACAGAAGTCTTCTGGCTACTGTCAAATACAAAACTGTGCAATAAGAGAGGGGAAAACAACGTTTTAAAATTAAAAGATAAAAAAAGACAACTATAATAAAAATGGTTTACAATATAAAACCATCCATGTACTCATGGTAATCAGTTAAAAAGATTTATGTTAATACATACCAACTTGGACTAACAAATGTAATGTCAACAAATAGCCTACATCAAGTTAAAAAAAAAAGAGGCTAAAGATAAACAATAATGATCCATATTTAAGATTATTAGTAAGAATTAGGCACAGAAACATAAAAACATTCCCGCTGCATACTTTTGTTTTTACTAATGAGTTCAACAGATTTAGTTAAATAATTCAATAAAAGGCTGAGGCTTTAAAGCTCTTGACTTATAGATATAAAAGGAGCTTCACATGCTTCAGAGGTATAAACTGCTCAGTCTTGATAAGCTCGATGACTGCACAGGAATGAGTCTTTAGTTTCAACAATTCACACAACAGAAGCTGGAACTGGGTTTTTGGTGTTTTACACAACAATATAACTTCAGGAAAACAACTAGCCTGCGACATCACAAACAAACACCCTGCATCCAAAAGGAAAGATTACGGTGTATGTATATCTGATTAATATGTAGGCTACTGAAAGTTCACCTGTAAGATTCCGTCTGACATTATTAAACAGAGCTGCTTTTAACTTTTTAATGACTTTATACATCATATTTTTTTTTTATAATTTAGTGTTTTTCAATTGTTTTGTTGCTGCACTCAAAGACCTGAGTCGCTACTTCCTGCACTACAGCTGGACTGAACGATTTTCACTTTAATGCATCTGTTTTTAGTTTCAGTTTATGTAGATCTATTCACGCTGGATTGTTTTTAATTTATTTGGCGCCGGAGTCCCCACCGGCCTGATCGGGAGAAAACAACCGACATCGAGCAGCCACACTCCCCAGCTGTCCATTGAGTTTTGTTGTTGCTCGCCTGCAGCAGCTCTGAGAGCGACACACCAACAGCCGTACGACGCTGCAAATACAGCTCAATACACATTTAGCAAAACTAGAGTAATCCTACAGGTGGGACATGCTCTCTTATCCAGCACTGCTCAGAGGACTATCTACATTTTTGTTTGAATGTGGTTTTTAATGATTTTCCCATTTGTTCGTAGAAAAGCTGATTTCCCCCCCAAATCACTTAACAGTAGGCCAATTGAATAAACAGGTGATGCCCTTTAGAAGCAAAACCCAGATTGTTTTGACAGACTTATTTTTTTAATAGGATGTAAACTAGAAAACAGCAGTGATTGGACTCTAATTAACTTGGATGCTGAAGATGATTTAGACATTTCCCCCATATCTTCAAACTTCTAAACTTAATTTTGATATCCTCTCATGTTAAGTATTTAATTCCGAATACTAAATAAATAAGACAATACCTTGAATCCAAATGGAGAAAAAGTCACTGCAGATAAGTTGTGTTGTGTTATGTAGATTTTAACATGTTTGTCTTCAGGATATTTATATACGATAGAGGAGACCTCTGATCTCTGAATGGTGCTGAGCTCCTTTGCAAATATTCTGTGAGTTTATTGTACAATCACAATTTGCAAATGGGCTCAACACAAGTGTTCAGTCAGGATATTTATACACTGTAACAACTGTGTTACGCTTGGTTCAAGTTCTGCTTATTCTTAGCAGAGTAACAGTAAATTTAATTCTGGGTCATTTTTGGTTTAATATACTTTTTAAATCAACACATAAAATCTCAGTGTCCTCCTTTTCTCCCTATTTATCTCCCTTTAAAGTTTAAACACGTCTTGTGTTTTTATCAACATTTGTTATTGGTTTATGTTGTGTTATTTTACTTGTGGTTTATTTTGGATGTTTTATTTGTATCTTGGTGGACCATCCTCTATGTTTGTCAGTTTGATTTGGACTTGCTTGAAACATAAATTCTACAATTTTGATTGATTAATCTGCCTAATTAATACCTTTATTTTGTAAAGCAGACTATGATTATTTCTATTTTGATGCTAGAACCTCTGTACCGATGGCTTTTACTTGTAACAGAGTCATTTTTACATTGTAGTATGACTACAAATCGGTTTAATGTCGAAGTATTTTTTCCTCCCACCCCTCATTGGAGAGTCACGCTTTTACTTTGAAAGCATACCGGAAGTTCCTTATCAGGTGTGCCCAGCTTGACGCCGCTGCTGTCACAACAGACCGACTTGTCCGGAGAGGAGAGCGGACTCTCGGATCCTGAGCGAATTCTCTCTGTTTTGTTTTGTTTTTGTTTTTTCCTTCTTTTTCGCCGTTTTTTTTCCTTCCCGGTCGGAGTTTGTCAGCAGTTGTTCCAGGATGGTTAAAGTGTCTTTTAACTCGGCTCTGGCACAGAAGGACGTGAAGAAGGACGGCGAAACTCTCATTCCGGAGGAGGACAAAGTGAGTAGAAAATGGCTAACTGAGCTAACGTGAAGTCGGCTGGCAGCTCGTTGGAAAAAAGACGCAGTTTATAGAAACGTGCAGACACACAATGGCATTGTTTAACTGAGCTCCCAATATATTTTCACCGTTTCTCTAACTTGTACGCAGTTTACTACGTGACTCCGAGTGTGTTGTAAGGTAGTAAGGTCATTTGAATTACGTGTTTGGTCACCGTTTCTTCCTCATGGCGTTTACTGTTTACTGTAAACGTTCAGTGTTGTTTCCCCCCGTTGAACATGATGTGTTTATAGTTGGCGGTGTTTCAATCTTACTTGTCTCCTACCTTTTAGTAATTTATACCTTATTTAAATAAAAACATTTTTTTTTCTATCCTTGACAAAAAACTGCCGCTTTTAATTTGGTTTGATAACACGTTGTAAGTTAATACACAAAGACGTGTAACTGCTCCTTTAACCAGCAACACAAACTTCAGACCTGAAGTGAAATCATAACAGAAAAACATTTAACAGGGTCACGGAGGCAAAATTCATTTCACAAGTACAAAGTCACATGTTGTTTTTACCTGCTAGATTTCACGGTCAGTTTTTTAGTTTGCTTTAATATTCACGTAAACGTGATTGTCAGTGTCGTTTTACACCGTGTATGCAGAAAACTAAAATGAAAGTGGATATGTGATGAGAAAATACAGAAAAACCTGCAACATGAATACGCCATTAATCAAAGACCGAAGGTTGTTGATATCCTACTGAATCATTCATTGCTCTCTGGATGGCTGTAAAAGCGGCTTTTTATTGTTTATTTACTTTCACATCTTTTGACTTCTTATTTTCTGATACTCCATCTCTAGTTTTGTTAGCACTGTGAAGTTAATAAACCATATTCTAGTATGTTTTATTGCTTCTGGGCTAAAAAGGCGTCACCCTCATAAAAGAGAAAGCAGACAAGGATGGGAAATACCCAACACCACATGCAAAGTCGGGGGACAGTTCAGCTGTGGCGGGTAACTTTTTCTAACCATCCTTTTAGAAATCAGGAGTTTAATCTTTAAAGTTGACATACAGTTTAAGTTTCTCAGTTTATCAGACGGTGTGGCTCAGTTAAAGAGGACGCTTCCTGGCAGCTCTGGAGAAGTTATGCAATTGGTTATTTTAGGTATTGAAATATTACTTAAAGTTATTAAAAGTCATTTGAGTGTGGACAACCATTCCAAGTTTGTAATGATTGTTAAAAATTGTGACAACATTTGACACCGCATTTGCTATGAAGGTGTGACTGACAGTTTTGAGCGAAGTGTTTTCACTCTGCAGACGAGTTACATTATTCTGCCGCTTGGAGCTTTGATTTTAAAACGCTGACTCCTGTGGCGTGCTGCGTCTGTCAGGTTAAAGTCTTGCAGAAACTCCTCCTGCGAGTCTGCTCGCTCGTCTCCACCCTGTTGTGAAAGGAGCTGCTCTGTCGCCGTTGCAGGAGGTTTCAGATATGTTTGCAGGAGGTTTCAGATATGTTTGCAGGCTTACAGACGGGCGTGTTTCTTTGTAGATCAAATTTTACTCTGTAGAGCTGAAATATGGACTTGATTAAATCTTCAGTATAGGTTGCAAAAAAGGCTTCTTTTGTAAAGTCACACGATATAAGATGAGGGAAAACACACAAGGTGTAATATTACGTGAGCAGGTTTGTTTCTACAGAAGAATATATTTTCTTCACTCCGTCTGATCTCTCACTCTCACGAGAAGTAGATCTTCGCTCAGATGTTTTCATGCAACCTGTCTGTGGCTGCAGACTAGATGGTGATAGTGAGGCTTGGTTATCACTTCCCCTTCTTAAGTTTCAGTCTGACTGACTCTTATCTTGATAATCAGAGCTTAATGCTTTCCTTCTGGGGATTGAAGTGCAGTCGCAGCACATTCTCCGCTTAGTTTAGTAGGCCTGTAAGACCTACTTGGGGAAGAGGTTGCATCTGCAGCAGAAAACCAACCAATAGCATTTTTAATCAATGTGATTCCTTTCAAATCCTTACTAAACCTTTTAAAGTAGTTTGTTGGGTAAATCAGTGCTCTGTTCTGTAGGGCTGGACATCAGCGCTGATCTCCAGAGTTTGATTCACCAAGTCTAGATTCAGTTTGATTTGTTTCAGTTGTGTCTTGTTGAACAGACATTCAGTGCATCACTGCAGGTTCTGTATGACAACGTATGCTTGATCCTAATCCTGGTGGACATGTGATCCTTTCCAGCTCTTAAACAGTCTGCAAAATTAGTATCCTAAAGAATCTGTGGACACAACACAAATCATGATGCATGGGTACATGATGCATCGTTGCAGTTTTTAAAATCTAAGTTAAGGGAAACTGCAGCACAATAAAGAACACACCATAATAGGCATAAAGTCTGAGTAGAAAAAAAACACCTTTTATTATGCAGTCAGAACAGTGGGATCTATTTATGTCCCTATAATGTTTACAATCTGAGCAAAAAGAGCAGCCACGGATCTTTACATGTAGACTAATTATAAAAAAAAAATGTATATTGTATTTTTGAGAATCAACAGAGTACCATAAAACCTAACATTGTAATGCTTGAGAGTATCAATATTTATATAGTTATCACATTAAAATGCTCTAAAATTCAGCAAACTTAAATCCATCAGCAGACACCTTCATATCGCCTCATGACATGCAAAATAATCTTCTGTTATAAAGCAACGCTTGGTTAATATTTTCATATTTCTGATCAGAATCCTACAATAGAGTCTAAGGCATAATAATACAACGTATATCATGTCCACCACATGAGAGACTCGATGTTCTCTGGAATTGAAAAGTGTGTACATATATCAATATCAGCGTTCGTAATCTGCCTAAAAAGTTTGCATACTTAGAAAAAGGTCAGTCGATTAATTTCATCCTGAAAGAAATAAAAATCATTGCTTGTTCCCACGGATGTCTGCAGAGCTGTCTCGGTGGGAGCTTATCACACCCTCACCCACTTTGCCTTCTTGTAAGCTCTTCTGTCACTGTGAGGCAGGAAGTTCTGTTCTGCTGGTTCAGACTGTAAAGCTCCACTACAAACCACCAAAGTTTCACATTTTTTTTGCTTGAAAAGACTGGCTCAAATTATTATTTGATTGTCAGTAAGCTCTAATTAACATATACAAATTTTAAAAAAACCAACATATTATTCTTTCTTGGGTCTGTGAAGCTGTTTAGTATCAGACAAAAGGACGAATTTCAAACGACTCCTTTTTAACGGTAATACCTTCCCTTCAGTTGGACTCAATCATCGGATCAAACTCTCCTTCCACAGCTAATCTTCTCTTGTTACTGTGTTGCAAAGGCTGTAAACACAGAGATGTGGCATCATGCAGGCGTTTTGCCTTTATGTGTTGGTTAGTAACCATAAGATCAGAGTCATGTGATGGAAAAATAAGAGTTGGGCTACTTGAAGCTGCAGAGTGAACTGACAGGAGTTTACCTGACGGCAGACGAGGCCGGTAACGGGACGACTCCGCAGCGTGATGACCCGGCGTGGAGGGACGGGCTGGAGACCGTCTGAGTCAGCAGATATTTACTGATATCTATTTCAGACTCTTCATCCATCCCTGTCTCTGATTGTATTTGTTCATTTCCCCTCAAGAATCAATAAAGTGTTTGTGTCCATATGCAGCTATTGATCATTAGTGGTCTGCTTGGTGTCAGGGCAGGAAGTAGTGTGACATTCATATTGACCTCACGCACTCCCAACCTTATTTTCTATTGTTAGGTTTCCTGTTTGTCTTTGGACGTCTGGTCTCTGTTGTCTGCCGTTAGACTCCACTCGGAGGTCCTGGTCCAGATCGTTTCATGCAGCCTTCTAATAATTTACCAAAGCAGGAACACATTTTTGACGAGGTCTTATGATCTAAAGCAACCCTATGAACCGATATGAAAACTAGCAGAACGAGCTTGTAACTAGGTCTACTAACTAAGAGTCCCTGTTCTATGGACCCCTCATGAGCGGTGTCCTTTATAACGTCTGAATTGAATTAAATCTGGTGTAAATTAGCTTGGTATTTTTAATGGTCAACATTTGTATAATCTACAACTCATCAGCAGTAATGCAGGTTGTTGTTAAAAACATGTGCGTTAACAACAGCCTGCAGCCCTGCATGTAACTTCGTCTGGAAGAAGTCCATTCTGTCCTACACATGCTTGATGTTTGTCAGATGCCTCGATGATTACCGATGGACTTCCAGTAGTGTCTGCCACCTTTCCACGTGCTGCTACCTGAGTCTACCTGCCGCTGTTACACAATAACAAAGACTCTTCTGTTTAATTCGGTTTCTGTTTAGTTCTGCTTCCTTTCTCAGTCACTCTATACCGTCTTTCTTCCTCTTTCTCTGTCAATCTCTCGATTTTTATGTTCATGTATTTGGGTTAACTAAAACAAGCACATCTTGTTTTTGTCTGACCTTTACCCGAGGCTATGAGAAATCCTTATTCTTGCTGTTTTCTGAGATTCTGCACACAAAACTGTAGAAAATGATCAGCATGTTGATCTATAATGGAAATAATCGGACGTAGCAGCCCAGAGTTTGGACATATAAATGATTTAAAGGACTGATGATGTGCTGTGAGTAAATAAACGAGAAAAAGTAGATGAAATACATACGCGTGCCTCCTGCAGTAACTTAAATACAACACCAGACACCAGAAAGACGCATGAATGAAACACTCTTAAGCCGCATGTTGAACAGGCCGAACCCTGCCGCCCTGGCTGGCTCCACCGTGGCTGTTTGGACTCAGGCAGCATGGCACATCCGGGGAAGAGCTAAACTAAGCGCGAAGACAGGCTTACCCTAAATATTTAGCGTGGTCTATTTTTTCCTCTGAATGTCTCAGCGGCCGCATTTAGTAACAGACAAACTCTGGGTTTAGCCGGTTTCTTAGCCCATTAAAGACGGACAGAAACCGCCTGCGGAGGGGTCAAACCTGGAGGCTAAGACGGTCCATCCATACATCCATACCCGTAGGTTTTGTTCCAGCTATTGAGACGACCTCTGGATACACGTGTTCATGTGTTCAGGCCGTGTGTGCCCAACTCTCCTTCTGTGGTACCGAGTGATGAAGAGCCGCACACAAAGCAGTCCCTCTGGGGTATTGCAGTTTTCTTTTTTTGTGATTGTCGCGTTCAAAAATGCTTGTTCGTGGACTTTCTCAACCATCGCGCTGTAGTTTGCTGAGTGTTACGTGAGTTTTTTTATGGTAAAATTGTGGAAATTAGAAAAAAAAATTAAGTTGAGGATGAAGATTAAAAAATAGTTTTCACTTCCTTTGATAATGAGCATGCTGAATATCACAAAAGATATTTTAGTTCTAACTTTTTTTTAAATTTATTGTACTTTGAGGGGGCCCGAGGTTACAAAAACATCATAGAAGGGACAGACTGTCTGTGACTAACAGCTAGAATACATAAGGCTAAATCTGCTGTCAAAATAAGAGCTTTAGATGCTGTTTAATTAATATTCAACATTTACTGTATGCACAAAAACAAAGTGCATTCTCTCACAACTTGAAAGCGTGCATCAAACTAATCTAACGTACATTATTCCTCATTCCGCCACATTTCCTTCAATATCTCGTCACTTCTGTTTTTTCCGATGAGCGAGCACGGAGTTTGTTTGGCTGATGAGAGGCAGCAGAGGCTTGCAGATTTAAACGACTCGTTATAGTTGTTATTAAAGCGAGCTTTGTTTGGAAAGACTACTTTGAAAGTATGACTGTGCCATAATACCTTCAGCAGAGCTCCTGTAGATGGCCGCCCTCCTCCGAGCCTGCTGCTGTCGGAGGTTTCTTCCTGTTGAAAGGAGGTTGTTTCTTCCCGACCGCTCCCGTCGGTATCGTTGGGTTCCTCTGTATAATGTTGTAAAGTTCATTTGTAAGGACTTTACTGTGTTAAGTGCCCTGAAACCTGTTTTTTTGTGATGTGGCGCTGTGTAAATAAAATAGATTTTAATTGAATTTTTTGCGTAAGTCATAGCAAAATGTGCGAGCTCCCGCAAATATTGCTGCAATATTTCGGATTCGCATTAATTATTGCGATTGCAAGATTGCGATTTCCCGGAGAGGCTGACCAAGATTCACAGCACTGGAGTTGCATCGACGTAACTTTAATGCTATTTCATGTCGTCTTTTCACTGGATAGGTGAACTACCTCTGTGCAGTCAGTGTTTACATCCAGTTACTCGTACAAAACAACGCTGGTCTGTTTCCACGACCATTTACCCGTGAAGAGCTGTGATGCCACGAAGCAGACTGGCGCTGTAATCGCTTTGTCAGATGTGTGTAACTGAGTACTCGGTCTTTCCTTAACTTCCTCCTTCCCAGAGTGCTTCATGTCTCACTCCATGTTTCCTGTGCAGCTCTTTGTCTGGCCGCTTAACAAACCTCTACGTCACAGTAAAACAAACCACTCAACATCGCCTCCCCCCCCCACACACACACACCACCGCGTGGTATCTCTGTTCACATGTAACCTCAGAGTCTGCAAACATAGCTGCTGTAGCTTAAAGCTTTGAAACAACACAATCGCTGAGCTTCAGTACTGAAAGGTCACTAACAGGAAGTTGACACGTGATGCAAATGATATTCAAATTCCAGGAAATAAGAACAGGTATGCGTGTATTAACATTTGAATGAGCAGTGCTCCTAAATAACAACCTGCTGAGTAGTGTGCGTTTGTTTCCTTTTTATAAATCATGTGAATATTATTTCCACCTCCTATAATACTTCTTGCCCAAGAGCTGCACTTACTTCCTCACCGTCCTGTGAAAACCGTGTATCTCCTTCGTTATCTATTCATCTGCTGATCATCTCGAATAAGCGACGCATCACTTTGTCTATAAAATATTTGAAAATGATGAATTTTTGATCACTGTAATTTCCCCAAACCCAAGATGATCAAATGATCAGTTTTGATGGTCTGAACACCAAAATTATTGAGATGCAACAAGTTTTATAGGCCGGAACCAGAAAATGTCCGGATGTTTTTTGCTTAAAACATAATCAAAATAATTAATTAGCTCATCAATTAGAGTATTCGTTGCAGTTCTACTAATGTCTTTCTGCTGTTTTTCCACTTACTTTTAATCAGAACATCATCAGGGTTAATCAGCATTTTATCTGCTTTACTAAACTCACTCAGACTTTGAGTAAATTACCATTTAGTTTCCTGCTGTCCTCCCATCTGCACGCTGAGACGTCTTATTTGTAGATCCAGACGTTAAAGACATTCAAAGTCATCCATCTGTTTTCTTGTTATACAATATGTTCCTCTCGATTTTATTATGATTATTGATTCACGTGTTGAATGTCATTGATCACTTAATTTGTAGTCAAAAACATTGAAAAATGTGTCATTAAAGTAATTAGGGCTCAAAGTGACGTCTTCAAAGTCCATATATGGTCTGACCAAACATAACTACTACAAGGACTGAAGAAAACATGAAATACTCCAATATGAGCAGCTTCATGGACATTTGAATTGTTTTACATCAATGAATTGATCATTTGGCTATAGATCAGTTTTCTATCTATTGGCTGATCAGTTTGTTTATTGATTTGATCTTTCAGCATTACAAAAAATAAATGTTTATTACCACAGCTTTTTGCCTGAAATCATCAAGCCGAGGCAAAGTCAAAGACATTCAAAGGACTTTACAGAGGATTTAAAAGTAGCACAATGCGATATGAAAAGATGATTTTAAAAGATAGTAAAAAAAAAAAGAAGAAAAAAAAGCTGTGACCTTGTCGAGCGCAGCTGAAAATGACCTCAGTCTGAAGGTTAGCGTGGAGGAGCTACCTGAGCTCACCTCGCGGCACGTTAACACGTCACAGCAGAGATCACGTCAGCGGCTGAGCCGAGGCTTTATGGGCGTTGGAGTCCTGCTCGACCCGCCGCAGCTTAACATCCCGGCTGCAGGACAGCGAGGTGCGGGTGGCGCTCATTAAAGATCCGCTTTCACAACTGGGTTCTCAAATGAACTTACAGCTGTGGCTGAGTGTCGGTGTGCGTCATGAGAGGAAGCAGGTTCACTGTAAATCATCATAGAGGAATTTCATCTTAAAATAATGTAAATGCAGATGTTAATTCAAGTTCAAATGTCTAGTTTTTGTTTTCAGACCACTTTAGAAACGTGACGTTCTCTTAACTTCAGATCTTTTGTCTTTAAATGTTGAGTTGCGTTCAATGTTTTCACACCTCATTATGTCACGTCGTTAAAGAAAGAGAACCAGCATATTAGCAGACCTTCCAACATGCATCGTTTGGACTCAAATATCAAAATATGATGTAAAATTTGATGCATATTAAAAAGCCATAGTTGGTTCTTTACGTAATTTAGAAAACGGTGCTCAACACGACGAAGGCTAGTAGTGAACTCAGTTCCTTTGTGCATTGATGGTTTACCAGTAAATTACTGGGAGCAGCCGACCATGTTTTTGTTCAGACAAAAGGGCTTCAGCAGCCGCAGCTGTTAGCGGTTCATGGTCAATGAAGAAGAGACTCTTCAAACGGAGACAATCTTTACCAGTCGTCCGAACTTGAACAAATTGAAATGATTTACGGGGCGCTTCTTCCTCCGGCCGAACTTCTTCAGGGACCTTCTTCAGGGACCTTCTTCAGGAACCTTCTTCAGGGAGCTTCTTCAGGAACCTTCTTCAGGGAGCTTCTTCAGGGAGCTTCTTCAGGGACCTTCTTCAGGAACCTTCTTCAGGGACCTTCTTCAGGGACCTTCTTCAGGAACCTTCTTCAGGGAGCTTCTTCAGGAACCTTCTTCAGGGAGCTTCTTCAGGGAGCTTCTTCAGGAACCTTCTTCAGGGAGCTTCTTCAGGGACCTTCTTCAGGAACCTTCTTCAGGGAGCTTCTTCAGGGAGCTTCTTCAGGGACCTTCTTCAGGGAGCTTCTTCAGGGAGCTTCTTCAGGAACCTTCTTCAGGGACCTTCTTCAGGGAGCTTCTTCAGGGAGCTTCTTCAGGGAGCTTCTTCAGGAACCTTCTTCAGGGAGCTTCTTCAGGGAGCTTCTTCAGGAACCTTCTTCAGGAACCTTCTTCAGGGAGCTTCTTCAGGGAGCTTCTTCAGGGACCTTCTTCAGGGAGCTTCTTCAGGGACTTTCTTCAGGGAGCTTCTTCAGGGAGCTTCTTCAGGGACTTTCTTCAGGGAGCTTCTTCAGGGAGCTTCTTCAGGGAGCTTCGGAGTCGGGCGAACAACAGAAAGAGTCGCCTGAATGTTGTACATGTGTTTATCTACCATCGAGGCCAACAAATCCACTGACGCGCTCGCCTTCCTCAGAGCAGGTTTGACAGCAGTGAGCACACATCGTGTTATCACCTGTCAACGGTAAACAATTACATCCTGCCAGGAGAAGAAAACCTTGACTTTTACCTCCAACTATCAATTCTTTACTGACATGTAATGCACAACTGATAAGAGCCAAAAAACAGGAAGGCTTCTATAGACAGTTTGGGGAGAAAAAAAATTGTTTGTTTGAGATATCTGATTGCTAGTTTCCAGGTATTTTAGGAGTTTTGGTAGAGATTGGAAATGTAGCCTGTGAAGAATTAACGAATGGTATACCAAAACTATAGTTATTAATTATTAATTAAGAAGTAAACTCTTGTCTATATGAAGCAAGTGAGTGATCGCCTTCTTGCTGTTGTCACTACAGCAGTAAATGTGCTTTTCTGGAGGCTGCAGTCGTTGAGCTGGAGCAGAAACACAGAAACACTCTGCTGATCATGCAGACGCAAGAAGGAAGGAAGCTCTGCAGGTGTCACTCTGCTTACGAGGCGGGCGTGTTAGCGTGTAATGTCGCTTTTATTCATATGTGCAGCTTCAGGGCTGCGTGTGTGAACTTGTTGTTGGTGATGCTGCGTTTCAAAACTCTACGTGAAGAAACAGACGACCTGGTGAAATGAACGCCGCCGCCAGATTCCTGCTGGCGATGGTGAATTACTGCTAAATTAAAGAAACGCTGACTAAAGGTTTTATGATTTGGATCATTTGATCATCGATGTTTTAGAAAATCTAAATCATGACAACAGCTTGGCAGACTTTTCAAAACATGCCTGTGCTCGACGGTTGGAGAGATTTTTAGATTTATAGATGGTTTGTTCTCTCCTCTTAACAGATTATTTTAATGAGTTTTGCCTCATCCATATTCAGGGCTGAGGATCGAGGGTGTGTTCTGGTGTATTACGCTGTATAATGACATTTGTATTGTTTGTATTATCATTTGATGTAAAAGTGTGTCTTGATGAACTAAAAGCACGTTTTGATAAAGACAACTGCCATTAATGTTACGGCAAAGTTATTAGAATTCATTTTACATATCGTCTTTATTCTCCTTCTCATGCTGCTCAAAATCATATTTAATACAAGAGTAACAACATACTGGCATATTAGTTAATTGGACATCGGGTTTGTAGCGTTGGGGTGAAGGCAGAACTTCTTTAGATTCCTCAGTTTCAGGTCGCTCATTCGTGTCTGAGCTTCTTTGAGCTGCGTATTGGCCTTACTAAAATGTATTTTCTATTTAAAAAAAAGTATCCCTTCAAAGTTTTTTATGGTATGCAGTATGTAATTCACTTTCTTTCCTGCTCGATACGTTTTTGCAGACAACTCGTGAGGTACTACTCAACATCACTGGAGGATGTAGCACTAAAATAATCAGTGGATCAGTCCTAAAGGCCAAACCTTTTCTGCTTCCAGCTTCTCCGTTGTAGAAATTTGCTGCTTTTCTGCATCGCACGTCATAATAAACCGATAACTTTTGACATTTGGGACTTTTGGGCATTATTGTGTTATGCATCGCCTGCTTTTTCTTTTTACTTGAAAGCAAACGTCCTGCAGATACCCCGCGTGTACTGCATACGGCAAAATACGAGCAGATGTAGTCGGACATCCTGGTACTTTTGCCATTCAACATTTAACATACTATGTATTGGGACGTACTAAATCTGTTTCTGGCGTATTAAATCGTATGGCAGTATGGATATTGGAAGGCAAAGACCGTCTTCTTAGTAATTTATGTTGTTGTTAATGAAGACTGCTATATTTGCTTTTCTGGCTGTGACTTCCTATAAATCCCACAGCGTCACAGCAGCAACATGCTACCAAACTGCATCAGCGTGATCATTTTGAGGAAGAGAGAAATAAAATGAAAAGTTTCTTCTCTGTTTTGAGGAGAAGCTGTCATTCCGCTGATCGGCAGAGAAAGCTTTCGGCCTTCACGTACATCAACATACCTAATTACAGATTTTGGATTACAGACCGAACCTTTCCTCGCCTGCTCTCCGCCCGCGTTGTTCTCTCGGTGCCGTCTCGGGCGTGCGGACTTGCTTGGAAAGGATTACGGTGTAATCAGTGAGATGGAGACTGAGAGCTTTAGCCGCCTCCCACAGGGCGCCGCCGACCACTAAAACTCAAGAAGAGGAAGGATTAAGCAACCAAGCAGCAGCTCAGGCACCCTTCACCTAGTACAGACCTGCAGAGCTGCTGCTCCTCATAACCTCACGCTTACGGCTGCCTCTCAACATCACGGTGACATCATCGCATTAATCGGGCCCTTCCTTTATAAATGTGTTTTATGGCTTTTGGAGGCTTTCATGCGTGTTCCCTGACTTTTTGAATCCGAGTGCAGTTCATGGTTCAGGGTTTAACCACCTGTGATACACTTCAGGGAGCCCCTAAGAGGATTCGCAGCAAATAGATTTTAGCCCTTACCTCAAATCCTTCTGTAAGTGCATCAAAAAGAGCTACTTTTTGGTTCTTTGTGACTATCATAGAGGAAGACATCTTAAACACATCCTTACTTTAATTTCTTTACTCCGGACATGATCGGAAAACAGAAGTGGAGTAAATTGATAATCGGCAAAAAGAGCAAAAAATGCCCAACATGAGCTGCGTGCTGCCCTCTTTTGTCACGTAGCCTCGGGTGTCGTTCAATCTCACCTCACCCGCTGGTCGCCTTCACGGAGGTTGGATGCAGCTCACAGCAGAGGATGGAGTTTCATGTGTTAGAGCAGCGAGGCTGAAATGAAACCTGTCCTGGACACCGATACTCACCTGTCTCCACGGAAACAGAAACACAATCCGTTCTCGTGTGGATGGACGCTCAGGACACCAAAGGTTGATCGCTCAGGACATTTACTGGTAGACTGAGCCATGTTCAAGATCAGGGGAAACCGAAATAGTATTTTATTTGTCCACTGATTACTGATGATAAAAGCTACGATTTAATTTTCCCCAATATGGAAGATATATTGTGTGCAAAAATCACATCTGAACCAAACAGGTTTTCCAAGCAATGAACTGCTTTTAATGTTTGATTATGATTATGAATTTGTAAAGCAGCAGCTCATTGAATTTCATAAATAAAAATGCCATCAGAAAAGCACCAAAATCATGCATTACATGACAGAAAGAAAGATAATCAGCTGTAATTTAATGATAATTGATGATGAATTGATCGTTTGTTTTTGTCTCTTTCCTTCGGGGCTCGATATCGACCCTGTTATCCTGATTCCACTCAGTTCTTGATTTTGATTCAAGACTAGAAAGATATACCAACATCACAAGATACACTTCCCTCAATTTGTTCTGGAAAATAAAAACTACAGTGTGGCACATCAGTATTTTTTGGCCCACATGGGCAAAACAATGTTTTAACAATAATTGCACTACTTGCAGCAGCATCATCATCAGTATTAAAAACAACAACAACAACATGGCGATCCCATCCGGCTCTTATGTGGACAAGCAATCAAGTCGCCACTGACTGTAACACTTAGCGCAGATGTGAAACATGTTTACTGAGCAAGGGCACAAATGCAAAGATTGAGCGCAGCACTAAAAATAATAAAATGTATTCTTTTATCCGGCCTCAGTGACCTCGACCCAAAAGACGCTAAATTCACACACAGATAAATAGCAGCCCTCTGACCACACGAGAGCCCACAAACTTAATGGCCTGGAAAATGTTTGTTTGTTGTGGTTGATTTAATGCGGTCCACACACGGTGTCAGACGGTTATTGATCCGTGTTGTAGTGTGACTGTGTGACTTCACGCTCAAACAGAGAGTGAATCAGAGACAAGCCGCAACAACAAAAAAAAAAAGCTTTCAAGATGAGACCAAAAGTGACAGCAGTTCTCATTAAAGTCTGACGGAAGTGAACAAAAGAGGAAGTTTACTAAAAAGCAGAAGGTGCAGACAGTTTGTTTTAATAAAAACAAGTGCGGAGGATAGATTTGAGGCCTGTTGACAGGCTCTGCTGCTGTAAGGTGCCGGTGGGAGCTGATCGCAGCTAATGTTAGATAACGCTTTTGATTCCACCAGACTCAGGAACGCCTCGAGGAAGTTTTCTTTAAATGTGCCACAAACGTTCACCTGGACTTGATCTGATTGGATTTTAGTGGCCAGAGGTCACCGTGACCTCACAGAACACCTGTTTGGCCCGACCTCCAGAATTCATACACTTAACTACCACAACATTTCACACCGATGTCCAATAGGTTAGGTTAGGTTAGGTTAGGTTAGGTTAGGTTAGGTTAGGTTAGGTTAGGTTAGGTTAGGTTAGGTTAGGTAGTTACTTTGTTAATCCCCGAGGGGAAACTTTTTCAATAGGATAAAATGACTGGGTTGTAACTACAGCGATTGTATAGATATTGTTTTCTGTTGATTTTTTTATTTAGTTATGAGCAGTGATAATCATCTGTAGATGCAGCTTTATTAAAACGAATCACCTCAGTTGATTACATAATGTAGAAATTTCCTCTTTTTGTTCAGAGTGTGTTCATTTCTGAATGTTATATAATGTTCGTGCTGTGTGACGCTGGCAGTCTTCACCTAGTTAACATGGGGGTGTGATAATAAGGGTGTGTGTGTGTGTGTGTGTGTGTGTGTGTGTGTGTGTGTGTGTGTGTGTGTGTGTGTGTGTGTGTGTGTGTGTGTGTGTGTGTGTGTGTGTGTGTGTGTGTGTGTGTGTGTGTGTTGGAGTTGTGAAATGTTCATCTGAAGGCCTGTTGGGTCTTGTTTTCTGTGAAGCTTTATGAGACGGTGGTAAAACAGGAAAATCACTTCATTAGGATTCAGAAGATGACTTGAGTTGATTCCAGAAAAGTTCGAACTGGTAGTTTATTTATTTATTTATTTCATCAAGCTTGAAGAGCATAAACAAACTACTACTAACATTGAGGGACTGTATAGTGCCAAGTCATTGCATCACTTTAGTTTAACTATCTTCTTTAACTCAGCACAATCTCTGATTCAGCATTTCTTCGTTTATTCTTATTCTTATATCATCTGTTATTACAGACAGTGAACTAACCACAGACACGGGACTGTCCTGTTGTTATTACAGACAGTGAACTAACCACAGACACTGGACTGTCCTGTTTTTATTACAGACAGTGAACTAACCACAGACACTGGACTGTCCTGTCTTTGATAAAAACCTGTGGTTAGCCTGTATTGGCAGCAGGAAAATAAAAATTGTTCAGTGGCTTGTTTTTCACAGTTTAAGAGCCAGAAATTCTCTGAACAAAACTGTTTAATATTCTCATCTCTTTGCCGAAGACTCATCTTCCTGTGCTTTTGATCCTTTTTTGCTTTCAGTTCCTCTTTTTCTACCCTCCGAGTCCAAAGACGCATGAATGGTGGTGACCCGAGCTTTACAGCTGACAGAGAAAAGCCTCAGGAAATGTTCCCTTTTAGTGTCCTTGTGGGCCGGCGGGCCCGTCAAACTGACCCCATCGAACACCGGGAGTGTTCGCTGCTCTCAGCTCTCTGCACTTCATAAAGGCTTCCTTTTGTTTGTCCTCATATTTGGCTCTCGTGCTGCCTCGAACATCTGTTCTTTGGTTCCTCTTTTCTCAACGTCGCTTCGCGCTCAGCTTATTGCTTTCCAGGAAGAGCATTTATGTTCGGGGAGTTTTGGTCTTTCTTTCTGTATATTGATTGAGGTGAAGGTCAGAAAGGGCTGATTGCCTGTTTTTAAGTTGCTGGTTCTGAAGAACAACTGCAGTTTCCTCCCGTGACCCCTTATGTTCTTTTTTTATTGTTTTTGTTTTTCCTTCTTTCTGACCAGAGAGTGCTGACTCCTCCACTCTCCACATTTATCAAGTTGGAAAGGCTGCAAACATGCTGAAATGCATTTTGTCAGATACGACTGGGACTACTGACCAAACGGAAAATTCTGAATGTTAAAGTGGAGGTCAGCTGTCCTGAGAGCAGATTCTTTTCTGTGCATGTCAGGAGTCTGTTATTGTTTAGTGATGACTTTAACCGTGTCTTTGTTATATTCTTTGTGTTATATTCAGTTACTGCAAAATGAAGAACATTTGTTGTTCATTCCTTAAAATATATTTTTTTTTGATAATAACAAAACGAGAGACGTTATTTTCAGTTTGTGCAGTTTCCTGTCAGATGTGGTGGCAGTTACAGGTTTGTTCCGCCTGTTTGATTACACTGGAACAACAGGAGGAAGTGTTCATGCCCTTGTGTTTTTCTGTGTGGTATTCTGGACCCGTGTAATATCAGCAACCAACACACCTAACAGGCCTGGAAGTGTATACTGTAGTTTATACCGAAACACGAGAGGCTTGTGTTGTCTTGTTGACAAGACAGAAAGTACCAGTGGAACACAATCTTCAACAGAGACGGTTGCATTATGAGTAGTTTGTGGTAAAAACTGAGAAATACAGGATTTTATTCCGCAAAAAAAAATTCTAATATTGATCCATCGGTCGATGTTCCTTATATTGCTAGGTACAGTATACGTTGTACATAAACGCATTTTCTTTCAAACACTTTTGACACTTTAAAAAAAATACTTTGCATTTTATTTATTTACATTGCTATCTGTGAACTTCACTTTGAATTGAATAATTGTAAATAACTTCTTTTTTTTTTTTTTTTTTTTGCATCATGTTCCGTAGAAAAAACTTTGGGTATCAACCAAAATCTACACTGATACCAATATATCTGATCGACCCAAAACATGGGCCTGATGATATAACGGTCAGGCTCTATAGTTTGTGGACTTCATGTTGTTTGGCCAGACAATTCCTTTTAGCCTGTTTTTGGTCTGTTAGCCCAGTTTAACCTGCAGGAGTGTTTATAAGTTTGTTTTGAAAATACAGCGAGAAAACGCTTTTCTGTGTTTCTGTAACTGAAACCACAGGATCTATTTTCAGACTAAGAGAGAAGTGACGGTTGTCAAACAGAAACCAACAACAGAGCAGCAGAGCTTCAGGTTAATGATTCCAGTGTGAGAAAGGGGGTTTGGGATTTTAGCAGTCGGAGATGAAAGCAGGAGACGAGTCGGGGCCTGTTTCGAAAGAGGCCGAGTCTTTATCCGTCTGGCCAGAGTCCACTGGCTGGGTTTTGTCTGCTGATAAGCTCCCGGTTCTTCTGAGCTGTTGAATATTTACCCATAATCCCCCTTTCTGCTCTCAGCTCCGCTCACAATCTCAAATTTCTCCCAGAGATTGTTCAGGGGCACACACACACGCACACACACACACACACACACACACACACACACACACACACACACACACACACACACACACACACACACACACACACACACACACACACACACACACACACACACAACACAACACAGCAGTATGTCATATTATATATATATATATACATACAAATATATTTATATAAATATATACAAATCCTTATTGAAACAAAGCTAACATCCTCACAATGACAGTGCTGATGGTGAACAAACAAACGTTATGTTTGCGTTTAGTCTTAACCTACAAAAGTTTGTGTGTCTTTCAGTTTGTGTGTCTTTCAGCTCTCCCAACTTTCTAAATGCCTTTTCTTCCTCTTAAAGTTATTTGCAAAGTCACAAAAGCACAAACGGTATTTTACAGTTGAGAGTGTATGAAATGATGATGTGAAGACGAGGTAGACACTTTAAAAAGGTGCCTGGTAGAGATGAACCTCCCGAGGAATGAATGAATGAATCTGCAGTTCATTGTCCAGCTGACTGGACTTTGGTTCTCTCTGCTCTTGTAGCTGCTTTTTCTGATGCAGCAGTGAGTTTGTTTTTCAGAGTAAAAGCACTAAAAAGCATCGCGCCCACGCTACGTCCTCAGCAGCAAAACATCAGATTAGCCGGTAATCACGGCGGAGCGTCCGAAGCAGTGAAAAGAGCCTTCAGGAGTCGGTGGAGACCAAAAACTGAGCTGTAAGCGAGCGACTGTTGGACCTTGATTCATCAGGTGAACACAAACAGCTCCAAATGATGGAGTAAGTTGCTCTGTAACTGTTGGGTTACATTACAGAGCAACTTGCTCCTTTAGTTTTAAAATGTCTGGCCTTTTTGTTATAAAAAAATGACTCAAACTATCTGTTGTTATTAACATAGTTTGTAAAGTCATTGTTGCAGCTGTATTTGTTGAAAACACTCAAGAAAAACTTTTAAGTAAGATAGAATTCACTCAAATAAAATAACAAAAAGATGACACAAGTTAAAAAAAAAGAAGAAAAAGCAACCATGGCAACAAAGGTCTCACCTGTTGTGTCACCTGACAGATGTGTTCATATCTCACACTTTACTATCTGTTGAAGAAAAGTTTCCAGCTGTCACCTGTAAAACGTCTGTTGTGTGTTGAAACATCAACATCGCACCAGCAAACGGATTTCTGTCCGATTTGACTTCATTTTCTTATTTTTAAATTCCAGAGTAAAGTAAAATACCAACAGAGCCCTTCCAGTGCCACACCTTCCTGTTCTTCTTGTCACATCTTTAGTTTGTCTTCGTTTTCCCCTCCGTGATTTGCATCGTGATGAGTCACACTGTCGCTCTGTGTGTCCGAAAAACGATGCGGAGTCTCCTTCGTCTGATCGAAAGAAAGCCTTTGTATTTTGCGCACACACACACACACACACACACACACACACACACACACACACACACACACACACACACACACACACACACACACACACACACACACACACACACACACACACACACACACACACACTCTGCTGCTTCACGTCACACCCTGGCCTCTGGCTGCCTGCCTGTCATGCTTTGGAGAGTCTCCAGGCTGCCAGCAGGTCTGGCTGCTGAACTGTGAACTGGTCTTGACCTCATGTTGTTCTCAGATCAGGAGATCTGCTGACAGTCGGGATAGAGATCGATTTTATTGGCAGTTTATTGGATCCGAGTCCCACTTGCAGACTGCGTTTTAGTTTTTAAAAAAAAGAATCTGCTGGGGTTTTTTAATTTAATTTTGTTGCCTCTTGTACCATATTTTGTCTCGACTCTATAACTTGTATTATATTTATATTGCAGTGATGTATTTTTTTAAGTGCCGTACTTAAGGCGCATTCTCAATTGTAATTTAAACCTTATTATTAACATTTCACTTGGGAAGTTCCAATTCGGCTTATTTTATACTTTATACGTGTGTTGTGTACGATGTCACACTGATTGTAGATGAAGATTTGACATACCAAAGACAGGATGCACTCTTCCAGATTACTTTGCCGAAGAGCAGCGGCGTAGTGGCGTCTGTTGGAAGTACTGAAGCAGACTTGTGACACGCATTCATGTGACCACTGAGGGTGTGTAACCGCCGCGGTGGCGAGTTTACATACAACAGTTGAGGATTTATAGTTGCGTCACCCGAATTTAGGAGACGTGGTGTTTAAAAAGTCAACAATGCTGCTAATCCTGCTATTTTCAACAGTTCTTGATTACTCATCTTAAATTTGGTTGCCCGATTTTAGTCACGCCTTGGTAAGAAACGTAGGGTTTCTGTCTACTGAAATGCTTAAAGGGCTTTTAATTTGAAATGGATACAGGAAGTGTTGCGTTTGCATTAACATATAATGCAGTATCTTTAACGGGGCAAACGGTGGCGGATCAAAACGAGGCTTCAAGTTGACACAGATCAATCAATACACCCTAATTGTCAATCTGGCAACTTTTTCCATTTTATTTGTTTTTATTGGCTCTCTTGAGTGACATGCACTTTAGAGACGATCGGATTTTCAACCACCACCACACTTCTGCCCCGCGAGTGTAATTCATTGTTAAATAAACTCCGCCTTAACCAGCTGTAGCTGTAAAATGCTGCCTCCGCATGAATCCATCAGTGGGAAAAACACAATACTGTTGCATAGCACTCACATTTTGTGAACATATTTTAGTACATTCTGTGAACATTTTAATGCACAACTTTTACTTGTATTTGAGTATTTTCGATATTGCAGAGCTCTGATGGCGCCCACCTTTGCATTGTCTTCCCTACGCTACTTACTGTTTATTCTAGCTTCAGTATTTATGTTCGATGTACAGTTCGCTTACGCAATAGTGAGATACAGTAGAGTTTCTCAATACACTTTTACGTGCAATAATGCATACCGCACTTTATGGCTTCATGACCAACAGTCAAACACACCAGATTGCTGCTCTCAGCTGCTTCTTGCACAACACTTAACATTATTTTTTATTTCTTGTATTTGTATTCTACTTCATTATTTCTATTTTTATTCTTTGATATTCTTCAAGTTCCCTGAGTTCGTCCTTAAGGCGGCTTCTCCCCAAATCTTATGTTGCCTCGAAGGAGACTCTACTTTAAATGTCAAAGTGGTTAAAATACTTCAGGTGAAGGGATAAATCTGAGGAAAATACATTCAGTAGGAAGAGATATATGAGCAAGTGACAGGAGGCGAAGTAGTGAAAATTCCCTTCAAGTGATTCTGATAATCGGACGGATGCTGATCGCTGGAGGATTTAATTGTAATCTTCTGCTGAAGGTGCGTCTCTCCGATCCCTGCCTGTAAAAGAGGTGGAAACAATTGAATGCGATCACGTCTAATCAGCCGTCGTCGTCTCGTCTCTCCTGCAGGATGCCGAGGCAGCTCTGCTGGTGCACCACCAGTCCCGGGCCTGGTGCTGGTGCATGTGCCTGGGTCTCGCCCTCATGCTGTCCGGAGTGGTGGTCGGAGGAGCCTACTACCTGTACCGCTACAAAATCGTGGAGGTGAGCGGCAAACCCGGGGAAGTACTTCATGCAGCTGACGGGCAAAATCAACAAAAACGATCACGTATGACAGCAGCTGGGTAGAAACAGAAAAGAGATATTAAAATGGAGGCAGGAAGTCTTGGAGCTTTAACAGTTGTTTCTTTTCAGGCCCGAGAGGTCGATAGCTCAGGAGGACTAAGCCAATTAATAAACTTTAAGTCCTGCGGAGGCACCACATCAAAGGCCTCAAAACAACCAGGCATACAAAGAAGTCACTTATAGAATTCACATCTATTAGATAAAAATGTGTAAAAAGCAACTGAGGTGTTTCAAAACGTATTGATACACACTCCATGATCTAATACCAACACAATACAATGGCATTTGTAATGATACTCTACAAATTGTAGTTTTTCTTTTTATTAATAATAGTCTGAATAAAACAAATCAATAATCTAATTTGATTTAAAAACACAGAGCCAGAAATACCCCAGAAATTAGTGGATGGAAAGAAAACAGGCTGAAGTGACAGTTTTGCCTTCATTAGGTAGCGGATGGTTAGAAGTAGCATCAGCTGCTAACATTAGCTTTACTTGTCTTTTGTTAAGGCTCTTCTCATAACTTTACATACTTTGTTATGGTTGTATATGGTACCTTTAACATTTATTTATTTGTTAGGATTTGGATCAGACCTACTGTAGTTTCTGAATCAATGTGGCCACATCTCCGACCGCTGTGTATTATCAGTAACACTGAAACACGTCGACAACATACAGCCACTTCAGAAAGTGTTCTGACACACGTGATTGTTACGTATTGCATTTCATACTTTTTAAAGCTACATTTTTGGGTATATAAAACAGTGACAAAATAAAACCATATCTTCAGACACAGTTTTACAATTATTAAAAATCTAAATATAGCAGGAGCAGGTGAACGTTGTGAGCTGTTTTCTACGTCAGGTGCTAAACTCCACTTCCAGAACGTGGGCAGGTGTAGAAGGAGAATGTAAAAACTGCAGCACATTTCACGAGGACGAAGAAAGAACCGACTGAAGCGGAATAAAGTCCAGAGACGCTCAGACCTGCAGCACCCTGCTCGCTTTTCTGTTAATGTCACAAGTGATGTGGCCTCGGGAAAATGGATCATCCTCCATCAAAGATTCTGAGACAGAACCTCAGTGAATTTGGTCATCTCTCATTCATTTCTCACAAACTTCATCCCATCTATCCTGTTATCTTAATTTTATTTTCTTATTGTCTTTGTGTTATTCCCTTAATGGATCTTTTTGTGTTGCATTTAATACTTTTTTTTTTTTTTTTAAATAATAAAAACGATGTGGCCTCGAGGTATACTGCACATCCTTTAGTTGTCCTTTCTCACTATGTCACATCACTTCTGTAAACATGGACATGGAGGTGTTTCAGGAATCAGGAAGACGTTATGTTCACACAAGTAACATCCACCAAGTTTAATCATACTTTGCTCCAAAGAGGCCTTAATTGTCTAAAATCTATTTCACCTCTCTGTCACGAGACTTTGAAGTCAGATGGATAAAATGACTTGGTTAGAAAAGATACACAGCTGTTAATGAAAATAAGTATAAACAACTTATTTATTGACTGAGTATATCTCCTGGTTATCACGTGTCGAGGTCGAGAGCAGCCTGGACCACCTCGGAAATAAACAAACATTGTAGAATTGACATATTTTGTGATATCCTCACCAATTTGAAGTCACTTCTTCGTTGGTATTTTGTTTACTACCCCCACATTGTCCTCGACTTGTTCAGACAAAGACAGGGGGATCTTTATAGTTTCTCAGGCAGACAAAAAATGTGAAATATTTACTGACTTCAAAGAGCTGCTGGTGTTTCCCACACCTTCAACAACAAACCATAGGATGTTAACTTTCTGACAGATTTATTTCTCCATGGAGTCGATGTGGTTCAGGAGACATTGTTTTGGTCGTTTTGATGTAAAGTTTGTCTCCTTTCACACGTTCCCTGCTGTTTCCTCTGTACCTTGTCTCAGGAGGGTCAGGTGTTCGTGTGCGGGGTGAACTACCGCGAGGAGGACTTCATGATCCGGGAGGAAGAGGAGGTAAGATAAAACTCTGAATATTACCCATCAGCATCCCCTCCTGCTGCTTATCACTTGAAATGTTTGTGATCAGTACATGTGACGTGAACTCGGTGTGACGTGGTTTTTCATATAATCATTACAGACCGAGTCACTGATTGATTGATGACCTCAGTTACTGATTGACGAATTGACCTCAGTTAAATCAGCTGAGACAGTGTAACTGTGTAATCTCTGCATTTAAATGTGTGAATCCCTTCTGAGGAAGTGTTGCCACGTATATTTGACTTTTTCGTTGACCATTCATTGAACTGGAGTCTCAAAGGTCTTAACGAGGAACTTTTGTTTGGAAATAGTTTTTTTTACAATCGTCGTCCCTATAGGTAGTCATTAACGTACGCCTCGGCAACACTGATGATGCCTCATGGCTATTTTCCACCGGTTCCGTCTGCGGCGTGGCTGCCGGAGTGAAGCGGCGTCATTAAAGTCAATACTTCATATTACACCGGTCGCGCCGCGGTGCGTGTCGGCAGCGTCCCAGAAGCGAGAGAGATAGGCAGCGTGTCCATTTTTGACGGAAGCCTTCCCGGACACCGCGACAAGCTGCACAGAGCAGATCGGCCAGGCAGGAAGTCAGTCTGAGAAAATCCAGTACATTTTTTAAAGTAAGCTCCCGATCGTAAAACAATAAATCACGACATCAGTTTGGATAAGACATGTGTTCTCCTCCCGCTACAGACACGGTATGTGAAATAGTAAAGCAATAAATGGGAGAATTCATGTTTTTAATGACTAAAACACATCAGGTTGTATTAACTTTGTCTGCAGGCTGCAGCACAAAGTAGGAAATGACAACTAAAAATACAAAACAGACAAAATAGAAGCCGTTTGAAAACGTTTACCCACGATAGAAGCACAGAAATCCAGGAAACATGATCAAATCAGGAAGCAGGCAGACAGAACGCTCGGCTTTAGAAACGCTCCCGGTGACACGATGGAGCCGTCTTCATATATAATATGCAGGTTATGGCTGAAAAGTTGTTTTCTTTTGCCCACAATAAATTGTTACTTATTGATCTGTGAGCGCCGGTATTCGGCTCCTTTCGCACGTTATGGTTCTAGATTTATAAGTTGCGCGTGCTATTTTTCCATAGACACTGATTTTGTTCACCAGTTCATTTCCATTACAGTGAACCCTGGTTTTTCGCGGGGGTTACGTTCCAAATAGAAACCGTGATAGGCGAAATCCGTGAAGTAGTAACCTTTATTTTACAATTGAAATAGATAGAACTGGACATTAAATATATCTACGTTACATATAGTCCTAATGTGATTTCAATGCACGATGCAAATCCGTGAAGCAGCGAGACCGTGAAAGGTGAACCGCGTTATAGCGAGGGTTCACTGTACTTAGAATAACAACAATTGATTCAGGAAACGTCACATCGCTGAGTCCGTCAGTCAGCTATGGACATATCAGACGTATTATTTGTACAGACCTCCTGAAGTCGGCTCCTTCAGCGTGTAATCGGTGGCTGTAAGTCTCCGAACCGCTGACAGACTGCCTGATGATTTGTAGGTGGAGGTGGAGCTGCCGAACGGGTTCCACCTGCGTCAGCTGGAGGAGCGCATCCGTGTGCTGGAGAGGGAGCAGGTGGAGCTCATCAACGTGCCCGTGCCCGAGTTCGACGACGGAGACCCGGCGGACATCGTCCACGACTTCCAGAGGGTGAGGCGGCTCAAAGGCCAGGATGACGAAGCCCCGCCCCCAGGCGTTCATCACACACTCTTCACCTCAGTGACAAATAACTTATCAGTAGCAGTTGGAAATGAATTTGCAAACTATAGATGAGAGCAGATTACGTGTTCCTCCTAGAGGGATTCAATGTTATCGATTGGTCAAAAGGTGCATCTGATTGGTGTAATTGTAAAATATTGCTGAGTCATCACTATAACGGTAGCTAAGAAAACTTCTATTTATGCGAGTCGCTCGTCTGGATCAGGACGGTCTCCCCCCGATTTCTTATTCATTCGTGTGCCCCTCTCTGCTCTCCCTCTCTAAACCTTGAAAGATAACATTTCCTTCCTTCGGTAATCTGGTCAACATGATCTCCTTCAAATATACAATTTCTAACTGTTTATAAATGATATGCTTTATTGAATACATATACAATCAATTCACCACATTTTTTTCGTCCACGTTTTCTGTTTTTAGCTAATCAACAATTTGATACTTTTAGAAAAGATCATAAAAGGACTGCTTCTTAAAGACTTGTTGTTTACCTGTATTATAAATGTTCTCTTTAATTCTCAGAGGTTGACCGCTTACCTGGATCTGAGTCTGAACAAGTGCTACGTCATCCCGCTCAACACCTCCATCGTCATGCCTCCCAGAGACCTTTTGGAGCTGCTTGTCAACGTGAAGGTAACAGACGGCTTCCTGTCTGTCAGTCTGATGTTTGACCTTTAAACGAGACCGACCTCACCTGAAAACAAAAACAAGTAAACCTTAAAGATCTCCGACAGTCTCTGTTGATCTCTGTAACAGACCCAGATCTGATCTGTACCGTAACTTCTGTTGTGGGCAGTTTAAAGGAATAGTTCAACACTTTGTTAAATATGCTTACTTGCTTTCCTCCACAGACTTATATGAGAAGATTGACACCTTAGTTTGGACGTATTTAATGAATCTTCTTATGAAACTAAGAAAAAACAACAACGGCTTTGGACTGATGTTTAAACTGGTTTGTCTCGGACTGCTTTTGAAAACTGTTGAGCTCAGTTTAACGTAAACGTCCTCCTGCGGTGATGAGGATTTATCAGAATCTGCCACTAGTGAAAGAAAATGAAGACGAACACGTACAGAAGTATTCAAAGATCCAAAAACAATACAGTTTTGCAAGTAAACACCACATCCAGCGAGCAGTCTTGACATTGTGCTGTAACATGTTTGTGCTGTGTTCCTCCCGCCGCCCAGGCCGGCACCTACCTGCCTCAGTCCTACCTGATCCACGAGGAGATGATAGTGACCGAGCGCCTGGAGCAAGTCGACCAGCTCGGTCACTTCATCTACAACCTCTGCCGCGGCAAAGACACCTTCAAGCTGCAGCGCAGAGACAGGATTCTGGGTAAGAACACGATCGATTCGGAAGTGCTGTTAACACCGAATACATGATGGACACACGGGGGCGGATACAAGAGCAGCAGCAACGTAGCTCAGCATCACCTCAGCTCACAGCTTCAGCCTTCACTCTGATTACAGTCTGGAAACCCTGTTCAAGGGCTGACCAATCAGCGACCAGTGGGGCCGGCTCAGCGTGAGGATGTTGAATCGGTTAAACAAAGGTGGTGGCGGCAGAGTTTCAACGCTCAACATCGTTGTCAATGCCGATTGGTGAAAGGCTGCTCCAATAGTTTTAAAATTAACCTGACATGTACCCCGTTAGGATGCAATGACCGGAAATAATCCTTCATGGTGTGTGGACAGATCATAGACTGCAGGGAAAAGTGGATTTAACTTCCGGGTCTGAAAAATTAGGCCGTTGCAGAAGTGCCTTTAAGGCTGCAATACCAGCGAGTGCCACTAGAGGTGGACTCCAAAAATCCTCCAGCTCCGTAGACTCCCATTCAACTTCTCTCATCAAATTTGATGTCATTAAATAGTTTTCACAAGTTATCTCGGTGTTGTTATCTAAAGTCACTTGGTCTGTTTGATTGACAGCCCTGTCGTGCAGTCAGGTTACAGCTGTCGGTAGGCGGGACGTCGTATCGGCAAATTCCAATCAGATCGAGTCAGATTCCCCGCTCACTTCGCCCCCAGCTCGTCACTTCCGGCTCCAAACCGCTCCGAACTAGCAAGATGGCACCGGCCAAAATCCAAACTCGAGGCTTCATAACATTATTTACTACGTCACTGTCAGTCGCCGCTTGGCCTGGACCCAACTATTATAAGCAGTTATACCGGCATAGCATTGACAAACAAGCTCCGGGGAGATAACGAAACATTTGCTTTTGCTGTTTTGATCGCTAAAAAAAATCCACTTCAAGTTCCACAGGGAGCAACGATACAGAAAAAAAACCGAAACGTTACTTGTGTGTGACAAGTTTTATTCTTCAGATAACAGATGTGACAACAGGAAGGGTTTGTATTCAGAGTGAAAGGATCTCTTTCCTGACATATTCTCTGCAGACTGAATCATTGTGGCTTTTGGTCTTTGCATTGGATCTGTTGACGACCATTGGAATATTCCCAGCCTCATCCTTTAACAGTTAGACGAAGCACAGATCACTATTAGGAGCTACACTCTTAGTAAAAGGCAGGGCAAGTTTTACTGCATTCGTACAACAACATGAGAGACAAAATGTAAGATCTAAAAAGAAGGTGTCTGTCTCCGTCTCACAGGTATGCAGAAGCGTGAAGCTCTGAACTGCCACAAGATCCGTCACTTCGGGAGCCAGTTCGTGGTGGAAACTCTGATCTGTGAGCCTTAAGACGCCTCGTCGCCTCACAACTGCTCTTAAAGTCACTGGCGTGCAGTGAGATTGTGTTTTTAATCCTCAGTCAACTGTCCTTTCTCTGTCCTTTTACTGCAGGTAGTTTTGTGTGAGTGAGAGGAGTGAAATGTGAAGCTGTTTGGTAAATATTCAGCGATTGTAAAAGAAATAAAAAGGTGAAGCGTCGTGTGTTTTTCCACTCTGTGTTCGGGGATCTTCTGGGAATCTTTTCAGAGAGTAACTTACTAAAATAAAAAAAAGTCAGCTGAGTATCTAATAGTAAATTATTTTAATCAAAGTAACTGCAAAAATAGCATTGACATTTATTGAAATAGACACGGGTAAATTTACTGTTTACCTTTCTTTCAGATCAGTTGTTAAATTTCAAGAGAAAGGGCAACTTTTGTACCACTCATCCAGTCCAGGGAGACTTGTTGTTTTTTTGTATTTTGTCTGCTGTAGCTATTAATACACTGCACCTGTTTTCTTAACTGGAAAATGATTTTAAAGTAAGCGTGTGGACGTGTGACTCTTATTTAGCTTTAAAAAAAAATAAAGAAAAAGAAGAATGAAATTTCCAAGAAGAGAAAGCTCACAGGAAAACACACACTTATGGTAAAATCTTTTTCTCAAGGGTTGTCTGTCTTTTTTTTGAAAGTGTAATATTTTGGATAACTCTTCTTGTTGTACTAATTTGTGTATATAATCTCTTTAAAGACATGAACAGACCAACACAATAAAACAAATCGAGAAAAACCAATCCGTGCTGTTTGTTTTGTCCTCGGATCATCGAGAAGTTGCTGGTTTCCTTCGACACGAGTCAGAAGTGCTTGTCGAAGAGTTTCTGAAATGTCGTGCATCAGGTATATATATTTACCATGTTTTAAACGTAAACAAAGAATCGAATGCTTCTTCTACCATTGACCAATACTTCAGTACTTTTACTGTTGACGATGTTAAAATGAAGTCGTCACAGCAGCTCAAGCATACAGGTACGAAAAATAATTACAAGGGAAAAATACAAATGCACATACAAACAAAACAAGAGAATTAAAAAAGGTTTGAAAAATGTAAAAAGAAATAATGACGAATGTAAAAATACACAAACAAGCTATTAATACATAGATTACACATTTTACCTACACTATGAAAACGTTACCATATATGTTTTTGAATAAAGGAAAAAAACATTATTACATCTAGGTCAAACAAGTGTATTGAGTATTACACATGATATTTCACATTAGTGGAATGGATTTGCATGATGAGAATATGTGAGTAATAAATATATATATGTCTGAGTATATGAGTATATATATATTTATATATATTCAGCTTGAGGTCATGAACAGATGGCCGGATGTTCTCCTTCAGGATTTTTTGGTAGACAGAAGAATTCATGGTTCCATTTATCACAGCAAGTCTTCTCATCATATTTCCATCAGTACTTTTACTTTAATAAAGGCTCTGAGTACTTCTTCCACCAGAGTACTGAGTTGTACTCACAGTTTGCAGTATTACCGTGAACATGAATGGCGGGTATCGTCCGACATGCTAACTGTGGTGTTGCCGTGTCATCACATGCGGTGGTCACCTCAGGATCAGCTGTCGCAGCGGGCTGGTCTGTCGGCCGTCCGACATCCGATCACAGTGGAAATGTGTCCGTGATTAAAGCGCTAATCGGAGGGCCCTGCACAGGGGGATCATGGGAAAAGAGCCAGGTGTTCAGCGGTGGATGGAGGGTCACCTTGAAGGGGCCGGAGAGGAGGTTGTTCAAACGCAGCACACTGGTCACATAACTGCTCCACAGGCTGAAATACGAGTCAGTTAAATATCACTGATTGTGTCTTTCTGTGAACTAAAGCTTCACCACCTGCTGACCCCGCTCATCTTCTCACTGATGTCGACCGCGCTGCCAGACTTTCTGCTCAAACCAAGAAAAGAGATCACGACTTCCCACTTTTTAGGGCCCGAGCACCGAGCGTCGGCTGAAAGCTCTGCTGTAGTTAGTAAAAATGTTCTTGGTAGTTCGTCCTTCTTCTCCTTACGTAAAGTGATTTTTCTTTTTGGAGGCTTTATCATATTCAAAAACTCATGAAAGTGGAAACACATTTGTCTCCTGGCGAAAAATGTCTTATTCTAGTGGAGTCGCGAGTGGGCGTGGCCAAATGGCTCGAGAGCGCCCCCTACAGAGATGCCCCGGTGCCCACATTCACCTAAATTCACCAAATCACATGTATCACACCGAGACGCACAAAAAAGTCACATTGCAACGTTACGTCAACTCGACAGGAAGTCCACCATTTTGAAAAACATGTTTGGGATTAAATCTTCTTAAAATAATTCGTTTTCGTCGATGTGTGTGCCCGTAACGTGGCGGCCATTTTGAGCGTCTCGCCATGAAACCACGAGTTGCTTTAAATCTTATGTACATGGACCGCCCTTCTCCAAACATCACAGGTATGATAACAGCCCCGCCCTGAAGACCCCTGTGGGGGAATATTCGCTCATAGTCATAGCGCCCCCTGTTGGCCACTGGAAATGACACTTTTCATACTTTCACATTCTACGTCGAGCTGGTTGATCCCATAAACCTAAAGTCAGGTCACAATAACCTAAACATGTAGTTGATGATATATTGAGGTATTTGTTCGACTTTGTCAAAGGGCGTCGCCGTGACGATGTGGCAAAGTTGGATGTCTCGCCGAGACACAGGAAGTTGATGTTTAAGGTCAAAGGATGCTTGAAACCTCACGAAACGTGTGACATATTTCCGGCGTGGTGAGACGATACATTTGATGTGTTTTGCGAGTGGGCGTGTCCAAACGGCTCGAGAGCGCCCCCTGCTGGAGACAGGAAACGAGACAAAAATAGCAACTTCAAACGTGGTCCCTCACGCGCTGCACGTCGGGGAGACGGCTTCGGGGAGGCGGCGCGCCGGAGTGCGAGGGCCCGTACATCACTGCTTGCAGCTTTAATTGGTTTTAATATTTTGTTGATTACTTCATGGCTTGGCTACATGTCAGAACTGCTTACCACTTCTGAAGTCCTGCGTGAGGTTCGGTCCTCGGACAGCAACCTGCTGGCTCTTACTGCGTCTTGAGGCAACCAGGGTTTTGCTGGTAGCACCTGAACTTTGGTGGGATCTGTCTGTGCAGCTCAGATGCACAAAATCCTTATTTTCTATTTAACTACCTATTAAAAAAATATATTTTCACTGTTTTTTTAATTTATTAATTTATTTTACAGGACACACAGTGCCATGATTGATTCAACTGATTCATTACTTTCTGTCTTTTCCAAACGCCGCACTAGTTCACAGATACTATGCCAACACTGTGCATGCTGTGCTCATCCACCAAAAGGAAGACAGAACGAAGCCTCAGCAACGGTGACAGTGTGCAGCATCTCACTTCACCGGTGTTTGACGGCCCACGACACCTCGGGAAGGTGACATCTCATTATTTTGTCTCTCCAATTTTGATGTTTGCTTTGTGTAAAGCACATAAAATCTGGTTGTAAAGGTGCTGATAAATCTGTTATTTAGCCTCAACACGGTTCACGTAATTTTTCCAGCCTTCACTGCATGTTTGAATGATACACAAGAATGATGCAATAGTTGGTGTGTTATGTGTTTAATTTTTTTTTAATAATTGTAACTCAGTCAAACATATAACTACATTTTACATTTATTCATAAATGCTTATTACTCCAAAGGGTTCACATACTGTATACATACACACTATCCAAGACACATTTAGCCTGGCTTTCCCCCTGCCTTCAGTCTCTGTGCTAACAGACGGCAGGCAGGGGAAAGTAATGGTCCATCTCCATCAAAAGAAAAACACAAACCCTTCAACAACTCCAAAGTACATTACATTACATTACATTTCACTTACCTGACTCTTTTATCCAAAGCGACTTACAATAAGTGCATTTCAACCATGAGGGTACAAAACCCAGAACAACAGGAATCAAGAAAATACAATTTCTTCAAGAAAGCCAAACTACAAAGTGCTATCAGTAAGTTCCATTTTAAGTTCTACTAAAGTTCTACTGTTCAAGGTGAAGTCAGAAGAGTAAAGTTAAAATGTATTAATAACTCAAAGTAATAATCTGAAAAAATGAAGCTAATTTTGAAGAGCAATGCAATGAAAAAAAAAATTGTGTTGCGACCAGTTTAGGGGGCCCTGAAGATAAGTGACGAGTGGTGTCCTGAAATTTTTAGGTGTATTTAATGCGGCTTCATACTGTTACATTATGGACATTACAAAGTGAAATGTACTATATTCAACTTATATGCACACTGCTTAATAAGTACGCTCCCTATATTTTTGATATGTCAACTTTAGTCAAATTAAAATATATGACAAAGTATTTTACATGTTTTTGTTGCTCTATTACTTAGGTAAATAAATGATCAATTCTCCATCCTCAAATGAACTATTGAACGAGTGAATATTAACAAAAATATGGCAATGTTCACCAAATAACATTTGTGCCACTATTTTTCAGATACAGCAACACACACCATGAATAACTCCGTACACACACACGATGGCTGCCTGCCTGCCATAACACTCTGGGGTGTGATGGCTCAAATCTGACAACAGCAACATGATATAGGACTGTGAATAAAGCAGCAAACCTCTGCTGCAATGCTGAGGATTTAAATAAGGATCGTGTCTTTGCACTCTGATGGCTCTGATTGCAGGCTGGACAGGTGAAAGACTCACAGTCCCCTCCATCATTCTACTGATGAATGTGTCAGTGTCGTCACTGTACTGCATAGTGTGTGTGTGTTCAAGACAAATGTTGACACAGCTTTCAAAATTAAAAACAACCTTCAAGCTATAAATGTGTGAAATTAGATGTTTAGAAGATGTTTAGAGGTGATATTGTGTTTTTTTTTAAATAAATGAAAAACATCTTCCATACTTCCCTTCTACTATTATTAAGAGCATTATGTATAGATCAAAGGCCATTTAAACATTCACTTTCATCAGCAGCAAATCGTTTACCATCATACTGACAAGAAAACAGTTTTCACCCTTAATATATATGCCAAAAAAACTAAGCAATACAATAATTTCAATTATTCTTTAGAAAAAAACCAACACATCGCGTATTTAATGTCTTGTATTTTCATACAAGAAAATATGTCTTTTTATTCCTATACATTTAGTTTAAGTATCTTTTTTAGTGTCAGGCATTAGCCATGGTTCTGTGATGTTTACATGAGAAGTTATCAAACAGTAAAAAGATCAATGTGGTACATATGGACAGACTGTTCTTTTAATATGTAGCCTATTGATTAACAGTCCAAGGTTTGTTTTAGATAGCAGTAATATTTGTCAAAAGAGCAGTCAGACTGTATTTTCCTTTTGTGTCTCTGGGCTAAATGTCTATAGTACAATATCCAAATAGGCTGTTATGATCCAGATTCAGCTAAACCCACTAAAAATCTAAAAAAAGACTTTGAGATGTGCAAAAAATGATCCCAAAAACATAAGTAAGTCAAACAATTAACCAACTGTGAAATGTTTTGTGGATAATGATTTTTCAAATTCATTTTGAATTGTTTCACCCTTTTTACATAGTAAATTCCAAAACATTCTGCCAAAAAGACTATTACTACTATGAATATTACACTCATAATTATAATTATATCTCAGAAAATGTAAATAAAGTGCTATAAGAATGGTGTAAACTCATTGCTGTTCGATTTAAGGAATAATAACAGAAGAATATTGGTGTCTTCGTGTTATAAAAGGAGTCTCACCCTTACGCAGTGTTTTTATAAAAAATAAATAAATAAAAATAAATTTAAAAAAAAATCCTAATTAACTACATCTCCCAGCATTCCGTGCGGTTTCCCCTCGCGCTTGCCGTAGTGAACAAACACTTTACAGAAGCTGGACACTTTACGTCTTACAACTTTATAACCTATTGCCGCCGTATTGTTTCACAACATGACTTCTACTTCTATCAACTGCTCAAAAGGTGAGTGAATACTTTAACTAACACTCAAAAGAAGAAAAAAAATAGTTTTTTCCCCCTGATGTCGGTAAAGTTACGTTAGCATGCTAAATTATAGCCTGTGTTTCCGTCTCCATGGCAACAGGCTGGTTCTTTATTGCTATAGTTCAGATAGTTTATCATTCAGATAGTTTATCATTCAGATAGTTTATCATTCAGATAGTTTATCATTCAGATAGTTTATCATTCAGATAGTTTATCATTCAGATAGTTTATCATTCAGATAGTTTATCATTCAGATAGTTTATCATTCAGATAGTTTATCATTCAGATAGTTCATCATTCAGATAGTTCATCATTCAGATAGTTTATCATTCAGATAGTTTATCATTCAGATAGTTCATCATTCAGGTAGTTTATCATTCAGATAGTTTATCATTCAGATAGTTTATCATTCAGATAGTTCATCATTCAGATAGTTTGTCATTCAGGTAGGTTATCATTCAGATAGTTTATCATTCAGATAGTTTATCATTCAGATAGTTCATCATTCAGATAGTTCATCATTCAGATAGTTTATCATTTAGATAGATTATCATTCAGATAGTTTATCATTCAGATAGTTTATCATTCAGGTAGTTTATCATTCAGATAGTTTATCATTCAGATAGTTTATCATTCAGATAGTTTATCATTCAGATAGTTTATCATTCAGATAGTTCATCATTCAGATAGTTTATCATTCAGATAGTTTATCATTCAGATAGTTTATCATTCAGGTAGTTTATCATTCAGATAGTTTATCATTCAGATAGTTTATCATTCAGATAGTTTATCATTCAGATAGTTCATCATTCAGATAGGTTATCATTCAGATAGTTCATCATTCAGATAGTTCATCATTCAGATAGGTTATCATTCAGATAGTTCATCATTCAGATAGTTTATCATTCAGATAGTTTATCATTCAGATAGTTCATCATTCAGATAGTTTATCATTCAGGTAGTTTATCATTCAGGTAGTTTATCATTCAGGTAGTTTATCATTCAGATAGTTTATCATTCAGATAGTTTATCATTCAGATAGTTCATCATTCAGATAGTTTATCATTCAGATAGTTTATCATTCAGATAGTTTATCATTCAGATAGGTTATCATTCAGATAGGTTATCATTCAGATAGTTTATCATTCAGATAGTTTATCATTCAGATAGTTTATCATTCAGGTAGTTTATCATTCAGATAGTTCATCATTCAGATAGTTTATCATTCAGATAGTTCATCATTCAGATAGTTTATCATTCAGATAGTTTATCATTCAGATAGTTTATCATTCAGATAGTTTATCATTCAGATAGGTTATCATTCAGATAGTTTATCATTCAGATAGTTTATCATTCCTGTTACTCGATAGGCAGTTATGTTTATATTCATATTTTCATTTTTATGCGACCAGAAAAGTTGATCTGTCAACATGTTTAAACTGTTTTAAACCAACCAGTAAATTCTCACATTTGAGAAGCTGCAATCAGGAATGAGAAAAAGAGCAAATCAATATTTACATCTTGATGTGTTTTGTGATGTGCATTTTTACTCGTGTCCAAAGTCCCAAAAAATGATAGAACTAATCAAAATAATTAGGTGCCACCTTAATCCCATCAAAATATGAGTGTCAAAACCAAGAACAGGTAATAAAAGGACAATAATAATGTCATAAGACATGTTGTGTAGTGGTCAGTAGTCAGTCGGTGGAGACCGGCACTAGTTGTCACAGTTTCAGTCTGTCTTATACATCTTGGGATCCATAGATCATATCGTTATAAATTATATACCAAATGAAAGAGGAAAGCGTCTGGCATATTTTCTCATCTCATTTTAAGATCTTACTTCAGAACAAAGTTGCGGTCCAACAGCTAATGTGCACGTGTGTCAATTTGCCCCATCAGTGGGTCGGTGGTCACTATGTGGGGTAAAGATGTCACACTGGATCACACTTACAAGAAATACACCTGTGACAAATACAAATTCAAGATTTATTTTTTAATAACAGAAAGTCTGAACTGAAACAGCTGGAGAATAATCCCAAACAAACTTTAAACAGAAACATATCTGACTCAGACTCGAGGTCATTAATGAAGTTCTGGCAGACATCGAGTCGCTTGGCGGTTGGCACCGGCATCGCTGGGAAAGGGTGACGTGGTGCTCGTCGGCACCGTGGCTGGATCGGATGTGGCAAGGCTTTACTGGTAGCTGCCTGTCTTTTCATCAGTATCGGGTCAGTGTATGATAGTTCGGCTAATATTAAAATCCTGGGCTGTACTCCTGATAGATTTCTTTTCAAAGTTCACCTGCCTCACTGCCCTTAACATGAGGATGTCAGGTGGTGTGCTGCCATTTTTCTTTTATGATTCCTGGCCATCTCTTCACATTTCCGTCTGCCCTATTTTCTTTCTCCCTTGCTTCTAAAAACATATTAATCCAATTATATGTTAAATATCATTAAACAATCCTCTGACTGCTGTTTGGCCAACATTACTTAAAGTAGCCCTAGTACCCCTATTTATTGAACTTTTACTAATGTTATTGACAATGCCACATTTGGTACAATTTCTAAATTGTAGCTGCAAACAATACCGCAAGGATTTACAGTAGAGGCAGATTCTGTTTGTATGTGTGTTGCTACTGTTGTCACATGTGACAATAAAATCTCCCAAGACAATTTGCCTCATACGGCCATGTTTGCTGACACTTGCTAAATCTCTGGTTAGCTTAGCACAGGAAATGAATTAACGGTATAAAAAGATACTAATTAGCTCCTCTACAAAATACAAATATATATTTAAAACATTCTTTCATATAGGAAGAAAACGACATGAATTGAAATGACTTTTTTCCTCAGGGGTGTGAAAAACAGTTAATTTGCGCTGACTTTCAGTTCACAGCATCGTTGACCGCTCCCAGACAGGAAATTGCATCAGAATAAATAAATGCACAAAACCTATATTACATTTCTGAGTAAGCACCCTCTGGGTTGGAAATAAAAGCAATGTGACAACTTCCCCTGTGACAGCAAGCCCCGGTCTCCCTAAAATGTTTCCCTCTCATGTTTCAGTGTAAAAGTTTTTTCTGTTTGTTGCAGGTCTTCCTGGTGTTATGAACGACTATGAGGTTATCCGTCCGATTGGAGAGGGAGCGTTTGGGAAAGCTTTCCTGGTCAGAGACAAAGGGGGAGGTGAAGACGGACAGTGTGTGGTGAAACAGATCAGCCTCAGGAAGGTACAACGGCACCACAAATCCTCAAAACATAGAAGGATCCATTTTTTTAAAATGACCTTATGCTGAAAGAAACAGGACTGAACAATCTTCTTTTCTTGATCATCAAAACAAAGGCCAGAATCAAATAAAACACACATTTCAAACACCTGTCTTAATGTTATCTAATAGGTCTCCTATAGGTTGCAGACTGTCTGACTGAGAGAATCGGGTCTCACAGACATTATCATTTTAAAGTTTTGAAAAGTCCAGCAATTTAAATATTATAGTTAGTTGGTAATTTTGGCTAAGCTGCTAAGAGTAGTGGACCTAAACGAGACAAATTACTGAGTGTCACATGTCCCATTAATCTCCAATTGACTTGATATAAATTGAAAACAGAAATGGGCCCAAGATGAACCCTTGAGGAACACCAAGAGCAGTCAGTCAATTAGTTGATTGACAAAAAAATTATCTCCAGCTACTTTTGATAACAAATCAATTTTGTCTGTTATTATTTAAGCAAATACCAAAAATATGCCAAATACTTGCAGATTTCTCAAAAATAAAGATTTAGGTCTTTTTTTTAACTGAATAATTTGTATTTTTTTTCACTTTTTGGTCAAACAAATCCCGAAATTTTAAAACATCAACTTCAGCTCAGCAAAAGTTTTTGACCAATTGTTGATGTTTTATTGACAAAATGTGAAAGAATAATTGGCACATCCATCACCGCTGACAAAAACTGTTAGTTGCAGTTCAAATATCTTCATTATAAACCTGAATCTGCAAAGGAACATAAAAAATATTGTAGTGCAATAAAAAAGTGCAGTGTTGCCACATGAGTTGTTCTATGAGTAGAAGTATAAACGTGGCAGAAATATGAATACATGTACTCAAGAATAAATTGAAAGTACTTAAAAAACTGTATTACATTACAGAAATTAGTACTTACTAACTGTTTAAACTTTTAGTGTATTGAGGTTCTGGGTGATTTGTTAAGAAGTGTGTTTACTGCTCAGATGTCAGCGAGGGAAAAGGAGGCGTCCAAGAAAGAGGCGACGCTGCTGTCCAAGATGAAACACCCAAACATCGTGGCCTTCATCAGGTCGTTTCAGGGTGAATGTGTGATCCTCCGCAGAGAACAAGTAAGATATGATTTCATTTCAGTGTCCAAGTGTTCAGTGTTTCCTGCTTGTCTGCATAGAGCGGGGCAGCCTGTACATAGTGATGGAGTACTGTGACGGAGGAGATCTGATGAAGAAGATCAACAAGCAGAGAGGAGTTCCCTTCACTGAGGAGCAGGTACACACACACACATACACACACACACACACACACACACACACACACACACACACACACACACACACACACACACACACACACACACACACACACACACACACACACACACACACACACACACACACACACACACACACACACACACACACACACACACACACACACACACAGCCTTAACATAAACCTGACCTTAACCTGTCTTTACTCCAACTTTACTCTACTTTAACTTGAAAGTATTCGCTCCAAAATGTCGGGGGACTCGACCCAAATAATAAGCAAATCCTTATAATCTTAACGTCACTTTGTAGTCAGAGTTATCACCCAACAACATAGTTATTAAAGTTTTCTATTGATACTGTCATTAGGAAGTAATTTGCTGTTTTTAAATACATCTCAAAGAGTAAAACTCTGTTTATCTCAGATTGTGGACTGGTTCCTTCAGATCGGCCTCGGCCTCAAACACATCCACGACAGGAAGGTCCTCCACAGAGACATCAAAGCTCAGGTACCTGATCTGCTTCACTGCTGCTCCACTCACATGTCCAGTTCATTCGCTGTCACAGCCAGTTGTTCTGAGACAGTCAGGAGTTCAGTAACACATCTTCAAGTGAAACTCTAAACAGAACTGTCTGCTTTCTTCTGACACACACTGATCTCTGTTCCTGGGCTGCAAGCTAACAATTACTTCCATCATTTAGTGTGTCAGCTACTTTTAGAATTAAGGAGGTTTTAGGGGATTACGGTTAAGTCTACAAAATTTTTTTTAAAAAGTAGTGTAATTCCTATAGATTTAATAAATACAGTATATCATTATATTCATGATTTGCCAATTTTACTGAGAAGTTTGAGATTGCTTTGGATTTGATGGCATATTTTGCCTCTGGAAATGAAAGAAAGTAAGTAGTTATCTAACTTCAACTGTTACCTCTGGGTCTTTGCAGACGTCTGTCTATGATCACCTGCGGTAGCCTGTAATATTCCCTCATCATCCCCTTGATCCACTCCCATCATGGTCCCGATTTCAGTTTTTACCCTTTTATTCAGCGTTTAAGGTAAATCAGAATAACTCACCTAAACCACTCTGTCAGATAACATCAAAGATGCAGTGCTGGGCAAGACTCAAGCAGGTAAAGTGAGGATGCACTCAAAAGTAAGACCATGAACAGTTTTTCTTTAACTTCATACAAAGTGCAGTTAAGAGAAGAAGAAAAACCCCACTGATGTTGAATACAAACAGCATGAAAACTCAACGATATATATTGTTACTTAAAGTCAGTGAGACAGTGGTAAAATGCTGTATTTGCAGGAGGCTTTGTTTGTGTATCTACTGTCCAACATTTTATTTTTGATAACTCAATAACTCACAGCTCTGATGACATGCTGTCAGCTGCACTGCTGATGTGTTTTTAATAGTTTTGGGAATGAAGGCTTCAGAGCAGCTTCATGTAACTATATAATTTCATATAATAGTTTTGGGGCCTTGATTATGCTAGAAATCAAACTTCACATGGACAGCCTGAGTTGAAATGAACAATTTACCATTTTTGGACAACAGTTTAAACTTGTTTCTGCCGTGTTATTTTACAGTGTTTGATACTAAACTGAGGAGAATGAGGCTTTATTTGAGCTTTGTAATCTGCAGACTGTACATCCTGCATTCCTCGCTGAACATATAGACAGTAAACCCCACCATCCACAGAGCCTGAGGTTAGGCGTTTTAATTAACGAGTATTATCCTGACAGACTTCCCTGGATTGTAGGACTGAACTGTCCTGACATCAGCTTTGCTCTGAACAAAGACCTCGCTGTGTGCCAACTCCTAGAATATCTTCACACAACTGACCACAGTCATCACTATCTTTCATCAATCATATCTGTTTACACACACACACACACACACACACACACACACACACACACACACACACACACACACACACACACACACACACACACACACACACACACACACACACACACACACACACACACACTACATGCCCAGTCATAGTTTTTCTGGTTGAACACAGACATGCTTTCATTCCCGCTCTCCCTCTGGTCTAGAATATCTTCCTAACCAACGGAGGGATGAAAGCGAAGCTGGGCGACTTTGGAATTGCAAGAATGTTGAATAAGTAAGTCAGTGTCATCTTCACACACACACACACACACACACACACACACACACACACACACACACACACACACACACACACACACACACACACACACACACACACACACACACACACACACACACACACACACACACACACACACACAGTGCAGCTGTCTGTCACTGAGCACTCTGTAACACATGGAAGACCTCCAAACAACTGATTATCATTCCACAAACCGTCGACCCGGACATGTAAACACACGGTTGTGTGAATAATGGTCGGCCTGTCGTGTTCTGCTGCTACAAAGCAAACCAGGAGTTCGACCAAATGGGTAACACGTGCGTGTGTCCTGTAAATAACACACTGTGTAGGCAAGAATCTTTAGTCACGGCTGAAAACAGCAGCTTTGCTTAAATATCTCAACATAAATTTACATTGAAACTCTCCCTGCGTTTCAATATCCATCATACTTTGTAGAATGCCAGAAAAAGTTGTATATGTTCCAATACATAGTACGCTAAATGTAAGACGCCAAAAGTACCAGGATGTCCGACCACATCTGGTCGTATTTTGCAGTATGCAGGGTTTTATCCTAAAAGGATCCAACCATCCATCCATCCATCCATCCATCCATCCATCCATCCATCCATCCATCCATCCATCCATCCATCCATCCATCCATCCATCCAACCATCCAACCATCCATCCATCCATCCATCCATCCATCCATCCATCCATCCATCCATCCATCCATCCATCCATCCATCCATCCATCCATCCATCCATCCATCCATCCATCCATCCAACCATCCATCCATCCATCCATCCATCCAACCATCCATCCATCCATCCATCCATCCAACCACCCATCCATCCATCCAACCATCCATCCATCCATCCATCCATCCATCCAACCATCCATCCATCCAACCATCCATCCATCCATCCATGCAGACTAAATACGATTACTAGCTGATCAAGTTGCAATTGTGTGACTGTTATGCACGATGTTGGGAATCCTTCTATGTTTAAATGTAAATATATTGGTAGCTGGAAAGACATCTTATAAGGGTTGAAGTAACTGTTATTTTATTAGTTTTTATTTTTATTTACATAGATGGTGAGATTCTGATTTATTATGATTGTTTTGTATCTCATGTAAATCAGTGTTATTGAAAATCCTATTATTTAAATTCTGTAAGTCTACAGTATATATAAAAAAGAGAAATGTAGGTAGTTTGTTTTGGTTTTTGACACATTTGGATATTTACATGCTTATCAGGAATGGACAGTATCCAGATTCCCAAGCTGCAGCTGGTTGCACTATGCTCCGTCTTATTAGCTTCAGCCTGAAGCCATTTAACCAGAAATTAACAACAACAATT